>NW_026892406.1:0-104255 GCF_015708825.2 Lethenteron reissneri | reverse complement strand
GATATAATTGGACCTCAGTCACATTATTTAATCTGATTTTCAGAATGGCATTCATTACATACAAATTTGGGAAAGTGAAATGTATTTGATGCAAGTGCAGATAATTGTGTATGTAAGTTAGATGCTTTGGAAAGTCTTCACGTGACTTAAAATGCGTACAAAAATTTCTTTTTCATCTCAAAGAAACTGAAGACATTCATGAGTGTTTTCTTTCAAAATACTTCTCTAGTGATGAAGGGAAGCAAAGTAAAAATATTCGATGTATTCTTAAAGGTGGAGCGATTTCTCTTTCGTCAAATCGATATCCTCGTGCATGTCGTTGCTCTATATAAATGGTTCCACCAAATAAATTTCCCAATAAAGACAAAGGGGGCGCTTGGATTTGAACCAAGGACCTCTTGATCTGCAGTCAAATGCTCTACCTCTGAGCTACCCCCCATGCAATACTACAAATTTTGACGCAATCTTGAATCTAAATTTTAGCTCATTTCCCAGCAAATAAATGATCGACTTCACCAGCCACAACCACCATGAACAAGTCTTTGAGTATTATTACACTTGAATCTCACACTTTGAGCACATTTTCCCAAAATTAACTTTCGACTTCGACAACACACACCCAAAATGAAAAAGGGTTTGCGTGAATATAATTCGGCCTCATTCCCATATCTAATATGATTTTCAGAATGGGACTCAAAACATCATTTTGTGGAAAGTGAGATTATTTGGTAATAAGTTAAACAGTTGCGTGTGTTAAGTGTGATGGTTTGGACAAGTCTCCGCGTGACATAAACGTGAAGATTGCTTTAAATTAAAAGTCGAAAAGAAACTAAAGACAAGTATGTAAGATGAAAAAAGAAAATTCTCGCATCATAACGTAAATGTCAAGCAAAAGAGGTGCAATTTTTCTTCTTTATTTAAACTGAAACTTCTATTCATGATTTTGCACTCTTGCAGAGGTCCTGCCAATGACAAAATTCACGAACAAGAAAAGGGGGCGCTTGGATTGAACCAAGGACCTCTTGATCTGCAGTCAAATGCTCTACCTCTGAGCTACACCCCCATCCAATGCTACAATTTTGACACAATCTTGATTAAATATTTAGCTCATTTTCCCAGCAAACAAATTCTAGACTTCACCAGACCACAACCACGATGAACAAGTCTTTTAGAAGATATAATTGGACTCTACCACATTATTTCATCTGATTTTCAGAATGGCATTCATTACATACAAATTTGGGAAAGTGAATGTATTTTGATGCAAAATGCAGATAATGTGTATGTAAGTTAGATGCTTTGGAAAAGTCTTCACGTGACTTAAAATGCGTAAATATTTTTCTTTTTCATCTCAAAGAAACTGAAGACATTCATGGGGGTTTTCTTTCAAAAATACTTCTTTAGTGATGAAGGGAAAGCAAAGTAGAAATAGCGATGTTTTCTTAAAGGTGGAGCTATTTCTCTTTCGTCAAATGATATCCTCGTGCATGTCGTTGCTCTATATAAATGGTTCTACCAAATAAATTTCCCGAAAAAGACAAAGGGGGCGCTTGGATTTGAACCAAGGACCTCTTGATTTGCAGTCAAATGCTCTACCTCTGAGCTACACCCCCATGCAATTGCTACAAATTTTGACGCAATCTTGAATCTAATTTTTTAGCTCATTTTCCCAGCAAACAAATGATCGACTTCACCGGTCCACAACCACCATGAACAAGTCTTTTAGAGTATATAATTACACTTGAATCTCACACTTTGAGCACATTTTCCCAAAATTAAACTTTCGACTTCAACATTACACAACCAAAATGAAAAAGGGTTTTGCGTGAATATAATTCGGCCTCATTCCCATTATCTAATATGATTTTCAGAATGGGACTCAAAACATCATTTTTGGGGAAAGTGAGATTATTTGGTAAGATAAGTTAAACAGTTGCATGTGTTAAGTGTGATGGTTTGGACAAGTCTCCGCGTGACATAAATAAGCGTGAAGATTGCTTTTAATTAAAAGTCGAAAAGAAACTAAAGACAAGTATCTAAGATGAAAAAAGAAAATTCTCGCATCATAACGTAAATGTCAAGCAAAAGAAGTGCAATTTTTCTTCTTTGTTTAAACTGAAACTTATATGCATGTTTTTGCACTCTTGCAGAGGTCCTGCCAATGACAA
Organism: Lethenteron reissneri; assembly: GCF_015708825.2. Lineage (NCBI taxonomy): Eukaryota > Metazoa > Chordata > Hyperoartia > Petromyzontiformes > Petromyzontidae > Lethenteron > Lethenteron reissneri. The sequence continues at coordinate 102,087 of NW_026892406.1, read as the reverse complement.
AACTCACGAACAAGAAAGGGGGCGCTTGGATTTGAACCAAGGACCTCTTGATCTGCAGTCAAATGCTCTACCTCTGAGCTACACCCCCATCCAATACTACAAATTTTGACGCAATCTTGAATAAATATTTTGCTCATTTTCCCAGCAAACAAATTCTCGACTTCACCAGACCACAACCACTATCAACAAGTCTTTTAGAGGATATAATTGGACCTCAGTCACATTATTTCATCAGATTTTCAGAATGGCATTCATTACATACAAATTTGGGAAAGTGAAATGTATTTTGATGCAAGTTGCAGATAATTGTGTATGTAAGTTAGATGCTTTGGAAAAGTCTTCACGTGACTTAAAATGCGTAATTTTTTTTCTTTTTCTTCTCAAAGAAACTGAAGACATTCATGGGTGTTTTCTTTCAAAAATACTTCTCTAGTGATGAAGGGAAAGCAAAGTAGAAATAGACGATGTTTTCTTAAAGGTGGAGCGATTTCTCTTTCGTCAAATTGATATCCTCGTGCATGTCGTTGCTCTATATAAATGGTTCTACCAAAATAAATTTCCCAAAAAAGACAAAGGGGGCGCTTGGATTTGAACCAAGGACCTCTTGATCTGCAGTCAAATGCTCTCTACCTCTGAGCTACACCCCCATGCAATACTACAAATTTTGACGCAATCTTGAATCTAAATTTTAGCTCATTTTCCCAGCAAACAAATGATCGACTTCACCAGTCCACAACCACCATGAACAAGTCTTTTAGAGTATATAATTACACTTGAATCTCACACTTTGAGCACATTTTCCCAAAATTAAACTTTCGACTTCGACATTACACAACCAAAATGAAAAAGGGTTTTGCGTGAATATAATTCGGCCTCATTCCCATTATCTAATATGATTTTCAGAATGGGACTCAAAACATCATATTTGTGGAAAGTGAGATTATTTGGTAAGATAAGTTAAACAGTTGTGTGTGTTAAGTGTGATGGTTTGGACAAGTCTCCGCGTGACATAAATAAGCGTGAAGATTGCTTTAAATTAAAAGTCGAAAAGAAACTAAAGACAAGTATGTAAGATGAAAAAATAAAATTCTCGCATCATAACGTAAATGTCAAGCAAAAGAAGTGCAATTTTTCTTCTTTGTTTAAACTGAAACTTATATGCATGTTTTTGCACTCTTGCAGAGGTCCTGCCAATGACAAAACTCACGAACAAGAAAGGGGGCGCTTGGATTTGAACCAAGGACCTCTTGATCTGCAGTCAAATGCTCTACCTCTGAGCTACACCCCCATCCAATGCTACAAATTTTGACGCAATCTTGAATAAATATTTTGCTCATTTTCCCAGCAAACAAATTATCGACTTCACCAGACCACAACCACTATCAACAAGTCTTTTAGAGGATATAATTGGACCTCAGTCACATTATTTCATCAGATTTTCAGAATGGCATTCATTACATACAAATTTGGGAAAGTGAAATGTATTTTGATGCAAGTTGCAGATAATTGTGTATGTAAGTTAGATGCTTTGGAAAAGTCTTCACGTGACTTAAAATGCGTAATTTTTGTTTCTTTTTCTTCTCAAAGAAACTGAAGACATTCATGGGTGTTTTCTTTCAAAAATACTTCTCTAGTGATGAAGGGAAAGCAAAGTAGAAATAGACGATGTTTTCTTAAAGGTGGAGCGATTTCTCTTTCGTCAAATTGATATCCTCGTGCATGTCGTTGCTCTATATAAATGGTTCTACCAAAATAAATTTCCCAAAAAGACAAAGGGGGCGCTTGGATTTGAACCAAGGACCTCTTGATCTGCAGTCAAATGCTCTACCTCTGAGCTACACCCCCATGCAATACTACAAATTTTGACGCAATCTTGAATCTAAATTTTAGCTCATTTTCCCAGCAAACAAATGATCGACTTCACCAGTCCACAACCACCATGAACAAGTCTTTTAGAGTATATAATTACACTTGAATCTCACACTTTGAGCACATTTTCCCAAAATTAAACTTTCGACTTCGACATTACACAACCAAAATGAAAAAGGGTTTTGCGTGAATATAATTCGGCCTCATTCCCATTATCTAATATGATTTTCAGAATGGGACTCAAAACATCATATTTGTGGAAAGTGAGATTATTTGGTAAGATAAGTTAAACAGTTGTGTGTGTTAAGTGTGATGGTTTGGACAAGTCTCCGCGTGACATAAATAAGCGTGAAGATTGCTTTAAATTAAAAGTCGAAAAGAAACTAAAGACAAGTATGTAAGATGAAAAAATAAAATTCTCGCATCATAACGTAAATGTCAAGCAAAAGAGGTGCAATTTTCTTCTTTATTTAAACTGAAACTTCTATGCATGTTTTTGCACTCTAGCAGAGGTCCTGCCAATGACAAAATTCACGAACAGGAAAAGGGTGCGCTTGGATTTGAACCAAGGACCTCTTGATCTGCAGTCAAATGCTCTACCTCTGAGCTACACCCCGATCCAATACTACAAATTTTGACGCAATCTTGAATAAATATTTAGCTAATTTTCCCAGCAAACAAATTCTCGACGTAACCAGACCACAACCACTATCAACAAGTCTTTTAGAGGATATATTTGGACCTCAGTCACATTATTTCATCAGATTTTCAGAATGGCATTCATTACATACAAATTTGGGAAAGTGAAATGTATTTTGATGCAAGTTGCAGAGTATTGTGTATGTAAGTTAGATGCTTTGGAAAAGTCTCCACCTGACTTAAAATGCGTAAATATTTTTCTTTTTATCTCAAAGAAACTGAAGACATTCATGGGTGTTTTCTTTCAAAAATACTTCTCTAGTGATGTAGGGAAAGCAAAGTAGAAATATTCGATGTATTCTTAAAGGTAGAGCGATTTCTCTTTCGTCAAATTGATATCCTCGTGCATGTCGTTGCTCTATATAAATGGTTCTACCAAAATAAATTTCCCAATAAAGACAAAGGGGGCGCTTGGATTTGAACCAAGGACCTCTTGATCTGCAGTCAAATGCTCTACCTCTGAGCTACACCCCCATGCATTGCTACAAATTTTGACGCAATCTTTAATCTATTTTTAGCTAATTTTCCCGGCAAACAAATGATCGACTTCACCGGTCCACAACCACCATGAACAAGTCTTTTAGAGTATATAATTACACTTGAATCTCACACTTTGAGCACATTTTCCCAAAATTAAACTTTCGACTTCGACATTACACAACCAAAATGAAAAGGGTTTTGCGTGAATATAATTCGGCCTCATTCCCATTATCTAATATGATTTTCAGAATGGGACTCAAAACATCATATTTGTGGAAAGTGAGATTATTTGGTAAGATAAGTTAAACAGTTGCGTGTGTTAAGTGTGATGGTTTGGACAAGTCTCCGCGTGATATAAATAAGCGTGAAGATTGCTTTTTATTAAAAGTCGAAAAGAAACTAAAGACAAGTATGTAACGTAAATGTCAAGCAAAAGAGGTGCAATTTTTCTTCTTTATTTAAACTGAAACTTCTTTGCATGATTTTGCACTCTTGCAGAGGTCCTGCCAATGACAAAATTCACGAACAAGAAAAGGGGGCGCTTGGATTTGAACCAAGGACCTCTTGATCTGCAGTCAAATGCTCTACCTCTGAGCTACACCCCCATCCAATACTACAAATTTTGACACAATCTTGAATAAATATTTAGCTCATTTTCCCAGCAAACAAATTCTCGACTTCACCAGACCACAACCACTATGAACAATTCTTTTAGAGGATGTAATTGGACCTCAGTTACATTATTTCATCTGATTTTCAGATTGGCATTCATTACATCAACATTCGGGGATGTGAAATGTATTTTGATACAAGTTGCAGAGTATTGTGTATGTAAGTTAGATGCTTTGGAAAAGTCTTCACATGACTTAAAATGCGTAAATATTTTTCTTTTTATCTCAAAGAAACTGAAGACTTTCATGGGTGTTTTCTTTAAAAAATACTTCTCTATCTTAATTATGGAGCTTTCGTGACTGCAGGAATTAATATTTGGTTCTTTCGGTTAAGTCACGTCTAAAGATAAAATAATAAATTAAAATAAAAGCATATTGCGACGTTTCGATTGCAACACAAGCAATCATCATCAGGCAAAAAAGAAATAGCAACAAAAATCTAACTAGAAAACTATAGACAGACATACAAGCAGACAGACATCACAAGGACACACAGAGAGAGGACACATATCGGCACAAAGAGAGGGGTCGTTTCTGTGACGGTCCCTTAAATATAGAGAGGGGGGCAGGGACGGAGAGAGGGAGGGGGCAGAGAAAATTAGCATATCAATGAGTGGACGGCAAAGTGTGTTGACCGACTCTCTGTGTTGTATTACATCACATTTCGATATTTTGCGAGGTTATTTAATTTTAGTGTGCCTTTCTCCTAATTTACAAGCTTGCGTGCCGTTCCACGTCGCCATCTTACTTGCGCAGCAGCAGCACTTTGCCGTCCACTCATTGATATGCTAATTTTCTCTGCCCCCTCCCTCTCTCCGTCCCTGCCCCCCTCTCTATATTTAAGGGACCGTCACAGAAACGACCCCTCTCTTTGTGCCGATATGTGTCCTCTCTCTGTGTGTCCTTGTGATGTCTGTCTGCTTGTATGTCTGTCTATAGTTTTCTAGTTAGATTTTTGTTGCTATTTCTTTTTTGCCTGATGATGATTGCTTGTGTTGCAATCGAAACGTCGCAATATGCTTTTATTTTAATTTATTATTTTATCTTTAGACGTGACTTAACCGAAAGAACCAAAGATTAATACTTCTCTAGTGATGAAGGGAAAGCAAATTCGAAATATTCGATGTATTCTTAAAGGTGGAGCGATTTCTCTTTCGTCAAATTGATATCCTTCGTGCATGTCGTTGCTCTATATAAATGGTTCTACCAAAATAAATTTCACAATAAAGACAAAGGGGGCGCTTGGATTTGAACCAAGGACCTCTTGATCTGCAGTCAAATGCTCTACCTCTGAGCTACACCCCCATGCAATACTGCAAATTTTGACACAATCTTGAATCTATTTTTAGCTCATTTTCCCAGCAAACAAATGATCGACTTCACCGGTCCACAACCACCAGGAACAAGTCTTTTAGAGTATATAATTACACTTGAATCTCACACTTTGAGCACATTTTCCCAAAATTAAACTTTCGACTTCGACATTACACAACCAAAATGAAAAAGGGTTTTGCGTGAATATAATTCGGCCTCATTCCCATTATCTAATATGATTTTCAGAATGGGACTCAAAACATCATATTTGGGGAAAGTGAGATTATTTGGTAAGATAAGTTAAACAGTTGCGTGTGTTAAGTGTGATGGTTTGGACAAGTCTCCGCGTGACATAAATAAGCGTGAAGATTTCTTTTTATTAAAAGTCGAAAATAAACTAAAGACAAGTATGTAACTTAAATGTCAAGCAAAAGAGGTGCAATTTTTCTTCTTTATTTAAACTGAAACTTCTATGCATGATTTTGCACTCTTGCAGAGGTCCTGCCAATGACAAAATTCACGAACAAGAAAAGGGGGCGCTTGGATTTGATCCAAGGACCTCTTGATCTGCAGTCAAATGCTCTACCTCTGAGCTACACCCCCATCCAATACTACAAATTTTGACACAATCTTGAATAAATATTTAGCTCATTTTCCCAGCAAACAAATTCTCGACTTCACCAGACCACAACCACTATGAACAATTCTTTTAGAGGATGTAATTGGACCTCAGTTACATTATTTCATCTGATTTTCAGATTGGCATTCATTACATCAACATTCGGGGATGTGAAATGTATTTTGATACAAGTTGCAGAGTATTGTGTATGTAAGTTAGATGCTTTGGAAAAGTCTTCACATGACTTAAAATGCGTAAATATTTTTCTTTTTATCTCAAAGAAACTGAAGACTTTCATGGGTGTTTTCTTTAAAAAATACTTCTCTATCTTAATTATGGAGCTTTCGTGACTGCAGGAATTAATATTTGGTTCTTTCGGTTAAGTCACGTCTAAAGATAAAATAATAAATTAAAATAAAAGCATATTGCGACGTTTCGATTGCAACACAAGCAATCATCATCAGGCAAAAAAGAAATAGCAACAAAAATCTAACTAGAAAACTATAGACAGACATACAAGCAGACAGACATCACAAGGACACACAGAGAGAGGACACATATCGGCACAAAGAGAGGGGTCGTTTCTGTGACGGTCCCTTAAATATAGAGAGGGGGGCAGGGACGGAGAGAGGGAGGGGGCAGAGAAAATTAGCATATCAATGAGTGGACGGCAAAGTGTGTTGACCGACTCTCTGTGTTGTATTACATCACATTTCGATATTTTGCGAGGTTATTTAATTTTAGTGTGCCTTTCTCCTAATTTACAAGCTTGCGTGCCGTTCCACGTCGCCATCTTACTTGCGCAGCAGCAGCACTTTGCCGTCCACTCATTGATATGCTAATTTTCTCTGCCCCCTCCCTCTCTCCGTCCCTGCCCCCCTCTCTATATTTAAGGGACCGTCACAGAAACGACCCCTCTCTTTGTGCCGATATGTGTCCTCTCTCTGTGTGTCCTTGTGATGTCTGTCTGCTTGTATGTCTGTCTATAGTTTTCTAGTTAGATTTTTGTTGCTATTTCTTTTTTGCCTGATGATGATTGCTTGTGTTGCAATCGAAACGTCGCAATATGCTTTTATTTTAATTTATTATTTTATCTTTAGACGTGACTTAACCGAAAGAACCAAAGATTAATACTTCTCTAGTGATGAAGGGAAAGCAAATTAGAAATATTCGATGTATTCTTAAAGGTGGAGCGATTTCTCTTTCGTCAAATTGATATCCTTCGTGCATGTCGTTGCTCTATATAAATGGTTCTACCAAAATAAATTTCACAATAAAGACAAAGGGGGCGCTTGGATTTGAACCAAGGACCTCTTGATCTGCAGTCAAATGCTCTACCTCTGAGCTACACCCCCATGCAATACTGCAAATTTTGACACAATCTTGAATCTATTTTTTAGCTCATTTTCCCAGCAAACAAATGATCGACTTCACCGGTCCACAACCACCAGGAACAAGTCTTTTAGAGTATATAATTACACTTGAATCTCACACTTTGAGCACATTTTCCCAAAATTAAACTTTCGACTTCGACATTACACAACCAAAATGAAAAAGGGTTTTGCGTGAATATAATTCGGCCTCATTCCCATTATCTAATATGATTTTCAGAATGGGACTCAAAACATCATATTTGGGGAAAGTGAGATTATTTGGTAAGATAAGTTAAACAGTTGCGTGTGTTAAGTGTGATGGTTTGGACAAGTCTCCGCGTGACATAAATAAGCGTGAAGATTTCTTTTTATTAAAAGTCGAAAATAAACTAAAGACAAGTATGTAACTTAAATGTCAAGCAAAAGAGGTGCAATTTTTCTTCTTTATTTAAACTGAAACTTCTATGCATGATTTTGCACTCTTGCAGAGGTCCTGCCAATGACAAAATTCACGAACAAGAAAAGGGGGCGCTTGGATTTGATCCAAGGACCTCTTGATCTGCAGTCAAATGCTCTACCTCTGAGCTACACCCCCATCCAATACTACAAATTTTGACACAATCTTGAATAAATATTTAGCTCATTTTCCCAGCAAACAAATTCTCGACTTCACCAGACCACAACCACTATGAACAATTCTTTTAGAGGATGTAATTGGACCTCAGTCACATTATTTAATCTGATTTTCAGAATGGCATTCATTACATACAAATTTGGGAAAGTGAAATGTATTTTGATGCAACCTGCAGATAATTGTGTACGTAAGTTAGATGCTTTGGAAAAATCTTCACGTGACTTAAAATGCGTAAAAAAATTTATTTTTCATCTCAAAGAAACTGAAGACATTCATGGGTGTTTTCTTTCAAAAATACTTCTCTAGTGATGAAGGGAAAGCAAAGTAGAAATATTCGATGTATTCTTAAAGGTGGAGCGATTTCTCTTTCGTCAAATTGATATCCTCGTGCATGTCGTTGCTCTATATAAATGGTTCTACCAAAATAAATTTCCCAAAAAAGACAAAGGGGGCGCTTGGATTTGAACCAAGGGCCTCTTGATCTGCAGTCAAATGCTCTACCTCTGAGCTACACCCCCATGCAATACTACAAATTTTGACACAATCTTGAATCTATTTTTTAGCTCATTTTCCCAGCAAACAAATGATCGACTTCACCGGTCCACAACCACCAGGAACAAGTCTTTTAGAGTATATAATTACACTTGAATCTCACACTTTGAGCACATTTTCCCAAAATTAAACTTTCGACTTCGACATTACACAACCAAAATGAAAAAGGGTTTTGCGTGAATATAATTCGGCCTCATTCCCATTATCTAATATGATTTTCAGAATGGGACTCAAAACATCATATTTGGGGAAAGTGAGATTATTTGGTAAGATAAGTTAAAGAGTTGCGTGTGTTAAGTGTGATGGTTTGGACAAGTCTCCGCGTGACATAAATAAGCGTGAAGATTGCTTTTAATTTAAAGTCGAAAAGAAACTAAAGACAAGTATGTAAGATGAAAAAAGAAAATTCTCGCATCATAACGTAAATGTCAAGCAAAAGAGGTGCAATTTTTCTTCTTTATTTAAACTGAAACTTCTATGCATGATTTTGCACTCTTGCAGAGGTCCTGCCAATGACAAAATTCACGAACAAGAAAAGGGGGCGCTTGGATTTGAACCAAGGACCTCTTGATCTGCAGTCAAATGCTCTACCTCTGAGCTACACCCCCATCCAATACTGCAAAATTTGACACAATCTTGAATAAATATTTAGCTCATTTTCCCAGCAAACAAATTTTAGACTTCACCAGACCACAACCACGATGAACAAGTCTTTTAGAGGATATAATTGGACCTCAGTCACATTATTTCATCTGATTTTCAGAATGGCATTCATTACATACAAATTTGGGAAAGTGAAATGTATTTTGATGCAAAATGCAGATAATTGTGTATGTAAGTTAGATGCTTTGGAAAAGTCTTCACGTGACTTAAAATGCGTAAATATTTTTTTTTTTCATCTCAAAGAAACTGAAGACATTCATGGGTGTTTTCTTTCAAAAATACTTCTCTAGTGATGAAGGGAAAGCAAAGTAGAAATATTCGATGTATTCTTAAAGGTGGAGCGATTTCTCTTTCGTCAAATTGATATCCTCGTGCATGTCGTTGCTCTATATAAATGGTTCTACCAAAATAAATTTCCCAAAAAAGACAAAGGGGGCGCTTGGATTTGAACCAAGGACCTCTTGATCTGCAGTCAAATGCTCTACCTCTGAGCTACACCCCCATGCAATACTACAAATTTTAACGCAATCTTGAATCTATTTTTTAGCTCATTTTCCCAGCAAATAAATGATCGACTTCACCGGTCCACAACCACCATGAACAAGTCTTTTAGAGTATATAATTACACTTGAATCTCACACTTTGAGCACATTTTCCCAAAATTAAACTTTCGACTTCGACATTACACAACCAAAATGAAAAAGGGTTTTGCGTGAATATAATTCGGCCTCATTCCCATTATCTAATATGATTTTCAGAATGGGACTCAAAACATCATATTTGGGGAAAGTGAGATTATTTGGTAAGATAAGTTAAACAGTTGCGTGTGTTAAGTGTGATGGTTTGGACAAGTCTCCGCGTGACATAAATAAGCGTGAAGATTTCTTTTTATTAAAAGTCGAAAATAAACTAAAGACAAGTATGTAACTTAAATGTCAAGCAAAAGAGGTGCAATTTTTCTTCTTTATTTAAACTGAAACTTCTATGCATGATTTTGCACTCTTGCAGAGGTCCTGCCAATGACAAAATTCACGAACAAGAAAAGGGGGCGCTTGGATTTGAACCAAGGACCTCTTGATCTGCAGTCAAATGCTCTACCTCTGAGCTACACCCCCATCCAATACTACAAATTTTGACACAATCTTGAATAAATATTTAGCTCATTTTCCCAGCAAACAAATTCTCGACTTCACCAGACCACAACCACTATGAACAATTCTTTTAGAGGATGTAATTGGACCTCAGTCACATTATTTAATCTGATTTTCAGAATGGCATTCATTACATACAAATTTGGGAAAGTGAAATGTATTTTGATGCAACCTGCAGATAATTGTGTACGTAAGTTAGATGCTTTGGAAAAATCTTCACGTGACTTAAAATGCGTAAAAAATTTTCTTTTTCATCTCAAAGAAACTGAAGACATTCATGGGTGTTTTCTTTCAAAAATACTTCTCTAGTGATGAAGGGAAAGCAAAGTAGAAATATTCGATGTATTCTTAAAGGTGGAGCGATTTCTCTTTCGTCAAATTGATATCCTCGTGCATGTCGTTGCTCTATATAAATGGTTCTACCAAAATAAATTTCCCAAAAAAGACAAAGGGGGCGCTTGGATTTGAACCAAGGGCCTCTTGATTTGCAGTCAAATGCTCTACCTCTGAGCTACACCCCCATGCAATACTACAAATTTTGACACAATCTTGAATCTATTTTTTAGCTCATTTTCCCAGCAAACAAATGATCGACTTCACCGGTCCACAACCACCAGGAACAAGTCTTTTAGAGTATATAATTACACTTGAATCTCACACTTTGAGCACATTTTCCCAAAATTAAACTTTCGACTTCGACATTACACAACCAAAATGAAAAAGGGTTTTGCGTGAATATAATTCGGCCTCATTCCCATTATCTAATATGATTTTCAGAATGGGACTCAAAACATCATATTTGGGGAAAGTGAGATTATTTGGTAAGATAAGTTAAAGAGTTGCGTGTGTTAAGTGTGATGGTTTGGACAAGTCTCCGCGTGACATAAATAAGCGTGAAGATTGCTTTTAATTTAAAGTCGAAAAGAAACTAAAGACAAGTATGTATGATGAAAAAAGAAAATTCTCGCATCATAACGTAAATGTCAACAAAAGAGGTGCAATTTTTCTTCTTTATTTAAACTGAAACTTCTATGCATGATTTTGCACTCTTGCAGAGGTCCTGCCAATGACAAAATTCACGAACAAGAAAAGGGGGCGCTTGGATTTGAACCAAGGACCTCTTGATCTGCAGTCAAATGCTCTACCTCTGAGCTACACCCCCATCCAATACTGCAAAATTTGACACAATCTTGAATAAATATTTAGCTCATTTTCCCAGCAAACAAATTTTAGACTTCACCAGACCACAACCACGATGAACAAGTCTTTTAGAGGATATAATTGGACCTCAGTCACATTATTTCATCTGATTTTCAGAATGGCATTCATTACATACAAATTTGGGAAAGTGAAATGTATTTTGATGCAACCTGCAGATAATTGTGTACGTAAGTTAGATGCTTTGGAAAAATCTTCACGTGACTTAAAATGCGTAAAAAATTTTCTTTTTCATCTCAAAGAAACTGAAGACATTCATGGGTGTTTTCTTTCAAAAATACTTCTCTAGTGATGAAGGGAAAGCAAAGTAGAAATATTCGATGTATTCTTAAAGGTGGAGCGATTTCTCTTTCGTCAAATTGATATCCTCGTGCATGTCGTTGCTCTATATAAATGGTTCTACCAAAATAAATTTCCCAAAAAAGACAAAGGGGGCGCTTGGATTTGAACCAAGGGCCTCTTGATTTGCAGTCAAATGCTCTACCTCTGAGCTACACCCCCATGCAATACTACAAATTTTGACACAATCTTGAATCTATTTTTTAGCTCATTTTCCCAGCAAACAAATGATCGACTTCACCGGTCCACAACCACCAGGAACAAGTCTTTTAGAGTATATAATTACACTTGAATCTCACACTTTGAGCACATTTTCCCAAAATTAAACTTTCGACTTCGACATTACACAACCAAAATGAAAAAGGGTTTTGCGTGAATATAATTCGGCCTCATTCCCATTATCTAATATGATTTTCAGAATGGGACTCAAAACATCATATTTGGGGAAAGTGAGATTATTTGGTAAGATAAGTTAAACAGTTGCGTGTGTTAAGTGTGATGGTTTGGACAAGTCTCCGCGTGACATAAATAAGCGTGAAGATTTCTTTTTATTAAAAGTCGAAAATAAACTAAAGACAAGTATGTAACTTAAATGTCAAGCAAAAGAGGTGCAATTTTTCTTCTTTATTTAAACTGAAACTTCTATGCATGATTTTGCACTCTTGCAGAGGTCCTGCCAATGACAAAATTCACGAACAAGAAAAGGGGGCGCTTGGATTTGAACCAAGGACCTCTTGATCTGCAGTCAAATGCTCTACCTCTGAGCTACACCCCCATCCAATACTACAAATTTTGACACAATCTTGAATAAATATTTAGCTCATTTTCCCAGCAAACAAATTCTCGACTTCACCAGACCACAACCACTATGAACAATTCTTTTAGAGGATGTAATTGGACCTCAGTCACATTATTTAATCTGATTTTCAGAATGGCATTCATTACATACAAATTTGGGAAAGTGAAATGTATTTTGATGCAACCTGCAGATAATTGTGTACGTAAGTTAGATGCTTTGGAAAAATCTTCACGTGACTTAAAATGCGTAAAAAATTTTCTTTTTCATCTCAAAGAAACTGAAGACATTCATGGGTGTTTTCTTTCAAAAATACTTCTCTAGTGACGAAGGGAAAGCAAAGTAGAAATATTCGATGTATTCTTAAAGGTGGAGCGATTTCTCTTTCGTCAAATTGATATCCTCGTGCATGTCGTTGCTCTATATAAATGGTTCTACCAAAATAAATTTCCCAAAAAAGACAAAGGGGGCGCTTGGATTTGAACCAAGGGCCTCTTGATCTGCAGTCAAATGCTCTACCTCTGAGCTACACCCCCATGCAATACTACAAATTTTGACACAATCTTGAATCTATTTTTTAGCTCATTTTCCCAGCAAACAAATGATCGACTTCACCGGTCCACAACCACCAGGAACAAGTCTTTTAGAGTATATAATTACACTTGAATCTCACACTTTGAGCACATTTTCCCAAAATTAAACTTTCGACTTCGACATTACACAACCAAAATGAAAAAGGGTTTTGCGTGAATATAATTCGGCCTCATTCCCATTATCTAATATGATTTTCAGAATGGGACTCAAAACATCATATTTGGGGAAAGTGAGATTATTTGGTAAGATAAGTTAAAGAGTTGCGTGTGTTAAGTGTGATGGTTTGGACAAGTCTCCGCGTGACATAAATAAGCGTGAAGATTGCTTTTAATTTAAAGTCGAAAAGAAACTAAAGACAAGTATGTAAGATGAAAAAAGAAAATTCTCGCATCATAACGTAAATGTCAAGCAAAAGAGGTGCAATTTTTCTTCTTTATTTAAACTGAAACTTCTATGCATGATTTTGCACTCTTGCAGAGGTCCTGCCAATGACAAAATTCACGAACAAGAAAAGGGGGCGCTTGGATTTGAACCAAGGACCTCTTGATCTGCAGTCAAATGCTCTACCTCTGAGCTACACCCCCATCCAATACTGCAAAATTTGACACAATCTTGAATAAATATTTAGCTCATTTTCCCAGCAAACAAATTTTAGACTTCACCAGACCACAACCACGATGAACAAGTCTTTTAGAGGATATAATTGGACCTCAGTCACATTATTTCATCTGATTTTCAGAATGGCATTCATTACATACAAATTTGGGAAAGTGAAATGTATTTTGATGCAAAATGCAGATAATTGTGTATGTAAGTTAGATGCTTTGGAAAAGTCTTCACGTGACTTAAAATGCGTAAATATTTTTCTTTTTCATCTCAAAGAAACTGAAGACATTCATGGGTGTTTTCTTTCAAAAATACTTCTCTAGTGATGAAGGGAAAGCAAAGTAGAAATATTCGATGTATTCTTAAAGGTGGAGCGATTTCTCTTTCGTCAAATTGATATCCTCGTGCATGTCGTTGCTCTATATAAATGGTTCTACCAAAATAAATTTCCCAAAAAAGACAAAGGGGGCGCTTGGATTTGAACCAAGGACCTCTTGATCTGCAGTCAAATGCTCTACCTCTGAGCTACACCCCCATGCAATACTACAAATTTTAACGCAATCTTGAATCTATTTTTTAGCTCATTTTCCCAGCAAATAAATGATCGACTTCACCGGTCCACAACCACCATGAACAAGTCTTTTAGAGTATATAATTACACTTGAATCTCACACTTTGAGCACATTTTCCCAAAATTAAACTTTCGACTTCGACATTACACAACCAAAATGAAAAAGGGTTTTGCGTGAATATAATTCGGCCTCATTCCCATTATCTAATATGATTTTCAGAATGGGACTCAAAACATCATATTTGGGGAAAGTGAGATTATTTGGTAAGATAAGTTAAACAGTTGCGTGTGTTAAGTGTGATGGTTTGGACAAGTCTCCGCGTGACATAAATAAGCGTGAAGATTTCTTTTTATTAAAAGTCGAAAATAAACTAAAGACAAGTATGTAACTTAAATGTCAAGCAAAAGAGGTGCAATTTTTCTTCTTTATTTAAACTGAAACTTCTATGCATGATTTTGCACTCTTGCAGAGATCCTGCCAATGACAAAATTCACGAACAAGAAAAGGGGGCGCTTGGATTTGAACCAAGGACCTCTTGATCTGCAGTCAAATGCTCTACCTCTGAGCTACACCCCCATCCAATACTACAAATTTTGACACAATCTTGAATAAATATTTAGCTCATTTTCCCAGCAAACAAATTCTCGACTTCACCAGACCACAACCACTATGAACAATTCTTTTAGAGGATGTAATTGGACCTCAGTCACATTATTTAATCTGATTTTCAGAATGGCATTCATTACATACAAATTTGGGAAAGTGAAATGTATTTTGATGCAACCTGCAGATAATTGTGTACGTAAGTTAGATGCTTTGGAAAAATCTTCACGTGACTTAATATGCGTAAAAAATTTTCTTTTTCATCTCAAAGAAACTGAAGACATTCATGGGTGTTTTCTTTCAAAAATACTTCTCTAGTGATGAAGGGAAAGCAAAGTAGAAATATTCGATGTATTCTTTAAGGTGGAGCGATTTCTCTTTCGTCAAATTGATATCTTCGTGCATGTCGTTGCTCTATATAAATGGTTCTACCAAAATAAATTTCCCAAAAAAAGACAAAGGGGGCGCTTGGATTTGAACCAAGGACCTCTTGATCTGCAGTCAAATGCTCTACCTCTGAGCTACACCCCCATGCAATACTACAAATTTTGACGCAATCTTGAATCTATTTTTTAGCTCATTTTCCCAGCAAATAAATGATCGACTACCGGTCCACAACCACCATGAACAAGTCTTTTAGAGTATATAATTACACTTGAATCTCACACTTTGAGCACATTTTCCCAAAATTAAACTTTCGACTTCGACATTACACAACCAAAATGAAAAAGGGTTTTGCGTGAATATAATTCGGCCTCATTCCCATTATCTAATATGATTTTCAGAATAGGACTCAAAACATCATATTAGGGGAAAGTGAGATTATTTGGTAAGATAAGTTAAACAGTTGCGTGTGTTAAGTGTGATGGTTTGGACAAGTCTCCGCGTGACATAAATAAGCGTGAAGATTGCTTTTAATTAAAAGTCGAAAAGAAACTAAAGACAAGTATGTAAGATGAAAAAGAAAATTCTCGCATCATAACGTAAATGTCAAGCAAAAGAGGTGCAATTTTTCTTATTTATTTAAACTGAAACTTCTATCCATGTTTTTGCACTCTCGGAGAGGTCCTGCCAATGACAAAATTCACGAACAAGAAAAGGGGGCGCTTGGATTTGAACCAAGGACCTCTTGATCTGCAGTCAAATGCTCTACCTCTGAGCTACACCCCCATCCAATACTACAAATTTTGACACAATCTCGATTAAATATTTAGCTCATTTTCCCAGCAAACAAATTCTCGACTTCACCAGACCACAACCACTATGAACAAATCTTTTAGAGGATATAATTGGACCTCAGTCACATTATTTAATCTGATTTTCAGAATGGCATTCATTACATACAAATTTGAGAAAGTGAAATGTATTTTGATGCAAGTTGCAGATAATTGTGTATGTAAGTTAGATGCTTTGGAAAAGTCTTCACGTGACTTAAAATGCGTAAAAAAAATTCTTTTCATCTCAAAGAAACTGAAAAAAATTCATGGGTGTTTTCTTTCAAAAATACTTCTCTAGTGATGAAGGGAAAGCAAAGTAGAAATATTCGATGTATTCTTAAAGGTGGAGCGATTTCTCTTTCGTCAAATTGATATCCTCGTGCATGTCGTTGCTCTATATAAATGGTTCTACCAAATAAATTTCCCAAAAAAGACAAAGGGGGCGCTTGGATTTGAACCAAGGACCTCTTGATCTGCAGTCAAATGCTCTACCTCTGAGCTACACCCCCATGCAATACTCCAAATTTTAACGCAATCTTGAATCTATTTTTTAGCTCATTTTCCCAGCAAATAAATGATCGACTTCACCGGTCCACAACCACCATGAACAAGTCTTTTAGAGTATATTATTACACTTGAATCTCACACTTTGAGCACATTTTCCCAAAATTAAACTTTCGACTTCGACATTACACAACCAAAATGAAAAAGGGTTTTGCGTGAATATAATTCGGCCTCATTCCCATTATCTAATATGATTTTCAGAATGGGACTGAAAACATCATATTTGTGGAAAGTGAGATTATTTGGTAAGATAAGTTAAACAGTTGCGTGTGTTAAGTGTGATAGTTTGGACAAGTCTCCGCGTGACATAAATAAGCCTGAAGATTGCTTTAAATTAAAAGTCGAAAAGAAACTAAGACAAGTATGTAAGATGAAAAAAGAAAATTCTCGCATCATGACGTAAATGTCAAGCAAAAGAGGTGCAATTTTTCTTCTTTATTTAAACTGAAATTTTTATGCATGTTTTTGCACTCTTGCAGAGGTCCTGCCAATAACAAAATTCACGAACAAGAAAAGGGGGCGCTTGGCTTTGAACCAAGGACCTCTTGATCTGCAGTCAAATGCTCTACCTCTGAGCTACACCCCCATCCAATACTACAAATTTTTACACAATCTTGAATAAATATTTAGCTCATTTTCCCAGCAAACAAATTCGAGACTTCACCAGACCACAACCACGATGAACAAGTCTTTTAGAGGATATAATTGGACCTCAGTCACATTATTTAATCTGATTTTCAGAATGGCATTCATTACATACAAATTTTGGAAAGTGAAATGTATTATGATGCAAGTTGCAGATAATTGTGTATGTAAGTTAGATGCTTTGGAAAAGTCTTCACGTGACTTAAAATTCGTACGTTTTTTTCTTTTTCATCTCAAAGAAACTGAAGACATTCATGGGTGTTTTCTTTCAAAAATACTTCTCTAGTGATGAAGGTAAAGCAAAGTAGAAATATTCGATGTATTCTTAAAGGTGGAGCGATTTCTCTTTCGTCAAATTGATATCCTCGTGCATGTCGTTGCTCTATATAAATGGTTCTACCAAAATAAATTTCACAATAAAGACTAAAGGGGCGCTTGGATTTGAACCAAGGACCTCTTCATCTGCAGTCAAATGCTCTACCTCTGAGCTACACCCCCATCCAATACTACAAATTTTGACACAATCTCGATTAAATATTTAGCTCATTTTCCCAGCAAACAAATTATCGACTTCACCAGACCACAACCACTATGAACAAATCTTTTAGAGGATATAATTGGACCTCAGTCACATTATTTAATCTGATTTTCAGAATGGCATTCATTACATACAAATTTGAGAAAGTGAAATGTATTTTGATGCAAGTTGCAGATAATTGTGTATGTAAGTTAGATGCTTTGGAAAAGTCTTCACGTGACTTAAAATGCGTAAAAAAAATTCTTTTTCATCTCAAAGAAACTGAAAAAAATTCATGGGTGTTTTCTTTCAAAAATACTTCTCTAGTGATGAAGGGAAAGCAAAGTAGAAATATTCGATGTATTCTTAAAGGTGGAGCGATTTCTCTTTCGTCAAATTGATATCCTCGTGCATGTCGTTGCTCTATATAAATGGTTCTACCAAAATAAATTTCCCAAAAAAGACAAAGGGGGCGCTTGGATTTGAACCAAGGACCTCTTGATCTGCAGTCAAATGCTCTACCTCTGAGCTACACCCCCATGCAATACTCCAAATTTTAACGCAATCTTGAATCTATTTTTTAGCTCATTTTCCCAGCAAATAAATGATCGACTTCACCGGTCCACAACCACCATGAACAAGTCTTTTAGAGTATATTATTACACTTGAATCTCACACTTTGAGCACATTTTCCCAAAATTAAACTTTCGACTTCGACATTACACAACCAAAATGAAAAAGGGTTTTGCGTGAATATAATTCGGCCTCATTCCCATTATCTAATATGATTTTCAGAATGGGACTGAAAACATCATATTTGTGGAAAGTGAGATTATTTGGTAAGATAAGTTAAACAGTTGCGTGTGTTAAGTGTGATAGTTTGGACAAGTCTCCGCGTGACATAAATAAGCCTGAAGATTGCTTTAAATTAAAAGTCGAAAAGAAACTAAGACAAGTATGTAAGATGAAAAAAGAAAATTCTCGCATCATAACGTAAATGTCAAGCAAAAGAGGTGCAATTTTTCTTCTTTATTTAAACTGAAATTTTTATGCATGTTTTTGCACTCTTGCAGAGGTCCTGCCAATAACAAAATTCACGAACAAGAAAAGGGGGCGCTTGGATTTGAACCAAGGACCTCTTGATCCGCAGTCAAATGCTCTACCTCTGAGCTACACCCCCATCCAATACTACAAATTTTGACACAATCTCGATTAAATATTTAGCTCATTTTCCCAGCAAACAAATTATCGACTTCACCAGACCACAACCACTATGAACAAATCTTTTAGAGGATATAATTGGACCTCAGTCACATTATTTAATCTGATTTTCAGAATGGCATTCATTACATACAAATTTGAGAAAGTGAAATGTATTTTGATGCAAGTTGCAGATAATTGTGTATGTAAGTTAGATGCTTTGGAAAAGTCTTCACGTGACTTAAAATTCGTACGTTTTTTTCTTTTTCATCTCAAAGAAACTGAAGACATTCATGGGTGTTTTCTTTCAAAAATACTTCTCTAGTGATGAAGGTAAAGCAAAGTAGAAATATTCGATGTATTCTTAAAGGTGGAGCGATTTCTCTTTCGTCAAATTGATATCCTCGTGCATGTCGTTGCTCTATATAAATGGTTCTACCAAAATAAATGTCACAATAAAGACTAAAGGGGCGCTTGGATTTGAACCAAGGACCTCTTGATCTGCAGTCAAATGCTCTACCTCTGAGCTACACCCCCATCCAATACTACAAATTTTGACACAATCTCGATTAAATATTTAGCTCATTTTCCCAGCAAACAAATTCTCGACTTCACCAGACCACAACCACTATGAACAAATCTTTTAGAGGATATAATTGGACCTCAGTCACATTATTTAATCTGATTTTCAGAATGGCATTCATTACATACAAATTTGAGAAAGTGAAATGTATTTTGATGCAAGTTGCAGATAATTGTGTATGTAAGTTAGATGCTTTGGAAAAGTCTTCACGTGACTTAAAATGCGTAAAAAAAATTCTTTTTCATCTCAAAGAAACTGAAAAAAATTCATGGGTGTTTTCTTTCAAAAATACTTCTCTAGTGATGAAGGGAAAGCAAAGTAGAAATATTCGATGTATTCTTAAAGGTGGAGCGATTTCTCTTTCGTCAAATTGATATCCTCGTGCATGTCGTTGCTCTATATAAATGGTTCTACCAAAATAAATTTCCCAAAAAAGACAAAGGGGGCGCTTGGATTTGAACCAAGGACCTCTTGATCTGCAGTCAAATGCTCTACCTCTGAGCTACACCCCCATGCAATACTCCAAATTTTAACGCAATCTTGAATCTATTTTTTAGCTCATTTTCCCAGCAAATAAATGATCGACTTCACCGGTCCACAACCACCATGAACAAGTCTTTTAGAGTATATTATTACACTTGAATCTCACACTTTGAGCACATTTTCCCAAAATTAAACTTTCGACTTCGACATTACACAACCAAAATGAAAAAGGGTTTTGCGTGAATATAATTCGGCCTCATTCCCATTATCTAATATGATTTTCAGAATGGGACTGAAAACATCATATTTGTGGAAAGTGAGATTATTTGGTAAGATAAGTTAAACAGTTGCGTGTGTTAAGTGTGATAGTTTGGACAAGTCTCCGCGTGACATAAATAAGCCTGAAGATTGCTTTAAATTAAAAGTCGAAAAGAAACTAAGACAAGTATGTAAGATGAAAAAAGAAAATTCTCGCATCATAACGTAAATGTCAAGCAAAAGAGGTGCAATTTTTCTTCTTTATTTAAACTGAAATTTTTATGCATGTTTTTGCACTCTTGCAGAGGTCCTGCCAATAACAAAATTCACGAACAAGAAAAGGGGGCGCTTGGATTTGAACCAAGGACCTCTTGATCCGCAGTCAAATGCTCTACCTCTGAGCTACACCCCCATCCAATACTACAAATTTTTACACAATCTTGAATAAATATTTAGCTCATTTTCCCAGCAAACAAATTCGAGACTTCACCAGACCACAACCACGATGAACAAGTCTTTTAGAGGATATAATTGGACCTCAGTCACATTATTTAATCTGATTTTCAGAATGGCATTCATTACATACAAATTTGGGAAAGTGAAATGTATTATGATGCAAGTTGCAGATAATTGTGTATGTAAGTTAGATGCTTTGGAAAAGTCTTCACGTGACTTAAAATTCGTACGTTTTTTTCTTTTTCATCTCAAAGAAACTGAAGACATTCATGGGTGTTTTCTTTCAAAAATACTTCTCTAGTGATGAAGGTAAAGCAAAGTAGAAATATTCGATGTATTCTTAAAGGTGGAGCGATTTCTCTTTCGTCAAATTGATATCCTCGTGCATGTCGTTGCTCTATATAAATGGTTCTACCAAAATAAATTTCACAATAAAGACAAAAGGGGCGCTTGGATTTGAACCAAGGACCTCTTGATCTGCAGTCAAATGCTCTACCTCTGAGCTACACCCCCATGCAATACTACAAATTTTTACGCAATCTTGAATCACTTTTTTAGCTCATTTTCCCAGCAAACAAATGATCGACTTCACCGGTCCACAACCACCATGAACAAGTCTTTTAGAGTATATAATTACACTTGAATCTCACACTTTGAGCACATTTTCCCAAAATTAAACTTTCGACTTCGACATTACACAACCAAAATGAAAAAGGGTTTTGCGTGAATATAATTCGGCCTCATTCCCATTATCTAATATGATTTTCAGAATGGGACTGAAAACATCATATTTGTGGAAAGTGAGATTATTTGGTAAGATAAGTTAAACAGTTGCGTGTGTTAAGTGTGATAGTTTGGACAAGTCTCCGCGTGACATAAATAAGCCTGAAGATTGCTTTAAATTAAAAGTCGAAAAGAAACTAAAGACAAGTATGTAAGATGAAAAAAGAAAATTCTCGCATCATAACGTAAATGTCAAGCAAAAGAGGTGCAATTTTTCTTCTTTATTTAAACTGAAATTTTTATGCATGTTTTTGCACTCTTGCAGAGGTCCTGCCAATAACAAAATTCACGAACAAGAAAAGGGGGCGCTTGGATTTGAACCAAGGACCTCTTGATCTGCAGTCAAATGCTCTACCTCTGAGCTACACCCCCATCCAATACTACAAATTTTGACACAATCTTGAATAAATATTTAGCTCATTTTCCCAGCAAACAAATTCTAGACTTCACCAGACCACAACCACGATGAACAAGTCTTTTAGAGGATATAATTGGACCTCAGTCACATTATTTAATCTGATTTTCAGAATGGCATTCATTACATACAAATTTGGGAAAGTGAAATGTATTATGATGCAAGTTGCAGATAATTGTGTATGTAAGTTAGATGCTTTGGAAAAGTCTTCACGTGACTTAAAATTCGTACGTTTTTTTCTTTTTCATCTCAAAGAAACTGAAGACATTCATGGGTGTTTTCTTTCAAAAATACTTCTCTAGTGATGAAGGTAAAGCAAAGTATAAATATTCGATGTATTCTTAAAGGTGGAGCGATTTCTCTTTCGTCAAATTGATATCCTCGTGCATGTCGTTGCTCTATATAAATGGTTCTACCAAAATAAATTTCACAATAAAGACAAAGGGGGCGCTTGGATTTGAACCAAGGACCTCTTGATCTGCAGTCAAATGCTCTACCTCTGAGCTACACCCCCATGCAATACTACAA
This sequence comes from Lethenteron reissneri, assembly GCF_015708825.2. Classification (NCBI taxonomy): domain Eukaryota; kingdom Metazoa; phylum Chordata; class Hyperoartia; order Petromyzontiformes; family Petromyzontidae; genus Lethenteron; species Lethenteron reissneri. The sequence continues at coordinate 79,685 of NW_026892406.1, read as the reverse complement.
ATTTTTACGCAATCTTGAATCACTTTTTTAGCTCATTTTCCCAGCAAACAAATGATCGACTTCACCGGTCCACAACCACCATGAACAAGTCTTTTAGAGGATATAATTGGACCTCAGTCACATTATTTAATCTGATTTTCAGAATGGCATTCATTACATACAAATTTGGGAAAGTGAAATGTATTTTGATGCAAGTTGCAGATAATTGTGTATGTAAGTTAGATGCTTTAGAAAAGTCTTCACGTGACAGAAAATGCGGAACTATTTTTTTTTTCATCTCAAAGAAACTCAAGACATTCATGGGTGTTTTCTTTCAAAAATACTTCTCTAGTGATGAAGGGAAAGCAAAGTAGAAATATTCGATGTATTCTTAAAGGTGGAGCGATTTCTCTTTCGTCAAATTGATATCCTCGTGCATGTCGTTGCTCTATATAAATGGTTCTACCAAAATAAATTTCCCAAAAAAGACAAAGGGGGCGCTTGGATTTGAACCAAGGACCTCTTGATCTGCAGTCAAATGCTCTACCTATGAGCTACACCCCCATGCAATACTCCAAATTTTAACGCAATCTTGAATCTATTTTTAGCTCATTTTCCCAGCAAATAAATGATCGACTTCACCGGTCCACAACCACCATGAACAAGTCTTTTAGAGTATATAATTACACTTGAATCTCACACTTTGAGCACATTTTCCCAAAATTAAACTTTCGACTTCGACATTACACAACCAAAATGAAAAAGGGTTTTGCGTGAATATAATTCGGCCTCATTCCCATTATCTAATATGATTTTCAGAATGGGACTGAAAACATCATATTTGTGGAAAGTGAGATTATTTGGTAAGATAAGTTAAACAGTTGCGTGTGTTAAGTGTGATAGTTTGGACAAGTCTCCGCGTGACATAAATAAGCGTGAAGATTGCTTTAAATTAAAAGTCGAAAAGAAACTAAAGACAAGTATGTAAGATGAAAAAAGAAAATTCTCGCATCATAACGTAAATGTCAAGCAAAAGAGGTGCAATTTTTCTTCTTTATTTAAACTGAAATTTTTATGCATGTTTTTGCACTCTTGCAGAGGTCCTGCCAATGACAAAATTCACGAACAAGAAAAGGGGGCGCTTGGATTTGAACCAAGGACCTCTTGATCTGCAGTCAAATGCTCTACCTCTGAGCTACACCCCCATCCAATACTACAAATTTTGACACAATCTTGAATAAATATTTAGCTCATTTTCCCAGCAAACAAATTCTAGACTTCACCAGACCACAACCACGATGAACAAGTCTTTTAGAGGATATAATTGGACCTCAGTCACATTATTTAATCTGATTTTCAGAATGGCATTCATTACATACAAATTTGGGAAAGTGAAATGTATTATGATGCAAGTTGCAGATAATTGTGTATGTAAGTTAGATGCTTTGGAAAAGTCTTCACGTGACTTAAAATTCCTACGTTTTTTTCTTTTTCATCTCAAAGAAACTGAAGACATTCAAGGGTGTTTAATTTCAAAAATACTTCTCTAGTGATGAAGGGAAAGCAAAGTAGAAATATTCGATGTATTCTTAAAGGTGGAGCGATTTCTCTTTCGTCAAATTGATATCCTCGTGCATGTCGTTGCTCTATATAAATGGTTCTACCAAAATAAATTTCACAATAAAGACAAAGGGGGCGCTTGGATTTGAACCAAGGACCTCTTGATCTGCAGTCAAATGCTCTACCTCTGAGCTACACCCCCATGCAATACTACAAATTTTTACGCAATCTTGAATCACTTTTTTAGCTCATTTTCCCAGCAAACAAATGATCGACTTCACCGGTCCACAACCACCATGAACAAGTCTTTTAGAGTATATAATTACACTTGAATCTCACACTTTGAGCACATTTTCCCAAAATTAAACTTTCGACTTCGACATTACACAACCAAAATGAAAAAGGGTTTTGCGTGAATATAATTCGGCCTCATTCCCATTATCTAATATGATTTTCAGAATGGGACTGAAAACATCATATTTGTGGAAAGTGAGATTATTTGGTAAGATAAGTTAAACAGTTGCGTGTGTTAAGTGTGATAGTTTGGACAAGTCTCCGCGTGACATAAATAAGCCTGAAGATTGCTTTAAATTAAAAGTCGAAAAGAAACTAAAGACAAGTATGTAAGATGAAAAAAGAAAATTCTCGCATCATGACGTAAATGTCAAGCAAAAGAGGTGCAATTTTTCTTCTTTATTTAAACTGAAATTTTTATGCATGTTTTTGCGCTCTTGCAGAGGTCCTGCCAATAACAAAATTCACGAACAAGAAAAGGGGGCGCTTGGATTTGAACCAAGGACCTCTTGATCTGCAGTCAAATGCTCTACCTCTGAGCTACACCCCCATCCAATACTACAAATTTTTACACAATCTTGAATAAATATTTAGCTCATTTTCCCAGCAAACAAATTCGAGACTTCACCAGACCACAACCACGATGAACAAGTCTTTTAGAGGATATAATTGGACCTCAGTCACATTATTTAATCTGATTTTCAGAATGGCATTCATTACATACAAATTTGGGAAAGTGAAATGTATTATGATGCAAGTTGCAGATAATTGTGTATGTAAGTTAGATGCTTTGGAAAAGTCTTCACGTGACTTAAAATTCGTACGTTTTTTTCTTTTTCATCTCAAAGAAACTGAAGACATTCAAGGGTGTTTTCTTTCAAAAATACTTCTCTAGTGATGAAGGGAAAGCAAAGTAGAAATATTCGATGTATTCTTAAAGGTGGAGCGATTTCTCTTTCGTCAAATTGATATCCTCGTGCATGTCGTTGCTCTATATAAATGGTTCTACCAAAATAAATTTCACAATAAAGACAAAGGGGGCGCTTGGATTTGAACCAAGGACCTCTTGATCTGCAGTCAAATGCTCTACCTCTGAGCTACACCCCCATGCAATACTACAAATTTTGACGCAATCTTGAATATATTTTTTAGCTCATTTTCCCAGCAAAACAAATGATCGACTTCACCGGTCCACAATCACCATGGACAAGTCTTTTAGAGGATATAATTGGACCTCAGTCACATTATTTAATCTGATTTTCCTCGTGCATGTCGTTGCTCTATATAAATGGTTCTCCCAAAATAAATTTCCCAAAAAAGACAAAGGGGGCGCTTGGATTTGAACCAAGGACCTCTTGATCTGCAGTCAAATGCTCTACCTCTGCGCTACACCCCCATCCAATACTACAAATTTTGACGCAATCTTGAATATATTTTTTAGCTCATTTTCCCAGCAAAACAAATGATCGACTTCACCGGTCCACAATCACCATGGACAAGTCTTTTAGAGGATATAATTGGACCTCAGTCACATTATTTAATCTGATTTTCAGAATGGCATTCATTACATACAAATTTGGGAAAGTGAAATGTATTATGATGCAAGTTGCAGATAATTGTGTATGTAAGTTAGATGCTTTGGAAAAGTCTTCACGTGACTTAAAATTCGTACGTTTTTTTCTTTTTCATCTCAAAGAAACTGAAGACATTCAAGGGTGTTTAATTTCAAAAATACTTCTCTAGTGATGAAGGGAAAGCAAAGTAGAAATATTCGATGTATTCTTAAAGGTGGAGCGATTTCTCTTTCGTCAAATTGATATCCTCGTGCATGTCGTTGCTCTATATAAATGGTTCTACCAAAAAAATTTCACAATAAAGACAAAGGGGGCGCTTGGATTTGAACCAAGGACCTCTTGATCTGCAGTCAAATGCTCTACCTCTGAGCTACACCCCCATGCAATACTACAAATTTTACGCAATCTTGAATCACTTTTTTAGCTCATTTTCCCAGCAAACAAATGATCGACTTCACCGGTCCACAACCACCATGAACAAGTCTTTTAGAGGATATAATTGGACCTCAGTCACATTATTTAATCTGATTTTCAGAATGGCATTCATTACATACAAATTTGGGAAAGTGAAATGTATTTTGATGCAAGTTGCAGATAATTGTGTATGTAAGTTAGATGCTTTAGAAAAGTCTTCACGTGACAGAAAATGCGTAACTATTTTTTTTTTTCATCTCAAAGAAACTCAAGACATTCATGGGTGTTTTCTTTCAAAAATACTTCTCTAGTGATGAAGGGAAAGCAAAGTAGAAATATTCGATGTATTCTTAAAGGTGGAGCGATTTCTCTTTCGTCAAATTGATATCCTCGTGCATGTCGTTGCTCTATATAAATGGTTCTACCAAAATAAATTTCCCAAAAAGACAAAGGGGGCGCTTGGATTTGAACCAAGGACCTCTTGATCTGCAGTCAAATGCTCTACCTCTGAGCTACACCCCCATGCAATACTACAAATTTTTACGCAATCTTGAATCACTTTTTTAGCTCATTTTCCCAGCAAACAAATGATCGACTTCACCGGTCCACAACCACCATGAACAAGTCTTTTAGAGTATATAATTACACTTGAATCTCACACTTTGAGCACATTTTCCCAAAATTAAACTTTCGACTTCGACATTACACAACCAAAATGAAAAAGGGTTTTGCGTGAATATAATTCGGCCTCATTCCCATTATCTAATATGATTTTCAGAATGGGACTGAAAACATCATATTTGTGGAAAGTGAGATTATTTGGTAAGATAAGTTAAACAGTTGCGTGTGTTAAGTGTGATAGTTTGGACAAGTCTCCGCGTGACATAAATAAGCCTGAAGATTGCATTAAATTAAAAGTCGAAAAGAAACTAAAGACAAGTATGTAAGATGAAAAAAGAAAATTCTCGCATCATAACGTAAATGTCAAGCAAAAGAGGTGCAATTTTTCTTCTTTATTTAAACTGAAATTTTTATGCATGTTTTTGCACTCTTGCAGAGGTCCTGCCAATAACAAAATTCACGAACAAGAAAAGGGGGCGCTTGGATTTGAACCAAGGACCTCTTGATCTGCAGTCAAATGCTCTACCTCTGAGCTACACCCCCATCCAATACTACAAATTTTTACACAATCTTGAATAAATATTTAGCTCATTTTCCCAGCAAACAAATTCGAGACTTCACCAGACCACAACCACGATGAACAAGTCTTTTAGAGGATATAATTGGACCTCAGTCACATTATTTAATCTGATTTTCAGAATGGCATTCATTACATACAAATTTGGGAAAGTGAAATGTATTATGATGCAAGTTGCAGATAATTGTGTATGTAAGTTAGATGCTTTGGAAAAGTCTTCACGTGACTTAAAATTCGTACGTTTTTTTCTTTTTCATCTCAAAGAAATTGAAGACATTCATGGGTGTTTTCTTTCAAAAATACTTCTCTAGTGATGAAGGTAAAGCAAAGTAGAAATATTCGATGTATTCTTAAAGGTGGAGCGATTTCTCTTTCGTCAAATTGATATCCTCGTGCATGTCGTTGCTCTATATAAATGGTTCTACCAAAATAAATTTCACAATAAAGACAAAGGGGGCGCTTGGATTTGAACCAAGGACCTCTTGATCTGCAGTCAAATGCTCTACCTCTGAGCTACACCCCCATGCAATACTACAAATTTTACGCAATCTTGAATCACTTTTTTAGCTCATTTTCCCAGCAAACAAATGATCGACTTCACCGGTCCACAACCACCATGAACAAGTCTTTTAGAGGATATAATTGGACCTCAGTCACATTATTTAATCTGATTTTCAGAATGGCATTCATTACATACAAATTTGGGAAAGTGAAATGTATTTTGATGCAAGTTGCAGATAATTGTGTATGTAAGTTAGATGCTTTAGAAAAGTCTTCACGTGACAGAAAATGCGTAACTATTTTTTTTTTCATCTCAAAGAAACTCAAGACATTCATGGGTGTTTTCTTTCAAAAATACTTCTCTAGTGATGAAGGGAAAGCAAAGTAGAAATATTCGATGTATTCTTAAAGGTGGAGCGATTTCTCTTTCGTCAAATTGATATCCTCGTGCATGTCGTTGCTCTATATAAATGGTTCTACCAAAATAAATTTCCCAAAAAGACAAAGGGGGCGCTTGGATTTGAACCAAGGACCTCTTGATCTGCAGTCAAATGCTCTACCTCTGAGCTACACCCCCATGCAATACTACAAATTTTTACGCAATCTTGAATCACTTTTTTAGCTCATTTTCCCAGCAAACAAATGATCGACTTCACCGGTCCACAACCACCATGAACAAGTCTTTTAGAGTATATAATTACACTTGAATCTCACACTTTGAGCACATTTTCCCAAAATTAAACTTTCGACTTCGACATTACACAACCAAAATGAAAAAGGGTTTTGCGTGAATATAATTCGGCCTCATTCCCATTATCTAATATGATTTTCAGAATGGGACTGAAAACATCATATTTGTGGAAAGTGAGATTATTTGGTAAGATAAGTTAAACAGTTGCGTGTGTTAAGTGTGATAGTTTGGACAAGTCTCCGCGTGACATAAATAAGCCTGAAGATTGCATTAAATTAAAAGTCGAAAAGAAACTAAAGACAAGTATGTAAGATGAAAAAAGAAAATTCTCGCATCATAACGTAAATGTCAAGCAAAAGAGGTGCAATTTTTCTTCTTTATTTAAACTGAAATTTTTATGCATGTTTTTGCACTCTTGCAGAGGTCCTGCCAATAACAAAATTCACGAACAAGAAAAGGGGGCGCTTGGATTTGAACCAAGGACCTCTTGATCTGCAGTCAAATGCTCTACCTCTGAGCTACACCCCCATCCAATACTACAAATTTTTACACAATCTTGAATAAATATTTAGCTCATTTTCCCAGCAAACAAATTCGAGACTTCACCAGACCACAACCACGATGAACAAGTCTTTTAGAGGATATAATTGGACCTCAGTCACATTATTTAATCTGATTTTCAGAATGGCATTCATTACATACAAATTTGGGAAAGTGAAATGTATTATGATGCAAGTTGCAGATAATTGTGTATGTAAGTTAGATGCTTTGGAAAAGTCTTCACGTGACTTAAAATTCGTACGTTTTTTTCTTTTTCATCTCAAAGAAATTGAAGACATTCATGGGTGTTTTCTTTCAAAAATACTTCTCTAGTGATGAAGGTAAAGCAAAGTAGAAATATTCGATGTATTCTTAAAGGTGGAGCGATTTCTCTTTCGTCAAATTGATATCCTCGTGCATGTCGTTGCTCTATATAAATGGTTCTACCAAAATAAATTTCACAATAAAGACAAAGGGGGCGCTTGGATTTGAACCAAGGACCTCTTGATCTGCAGTCAAATGCTCTACCTCTGAGCTACACCCCCATGCAATACTACAAATTTTTACGCAATCTTGAATCACTTTTTTAGCTCATTTTCCCAGCAAACAAATGATCGACTTCACCGGTCCACAACCACCATGAACAAGTCTTTTAGAGGATATAATTGGACCTCAGTCACATTATTTAATCTGATTTTCAGAATGGCATTCATTACATACAAATTTGGGAAAGTGAAATGTATTTTGATGCAAGTTGCAGATAATTGTGTATGTAAGTTAGATGCTTTAGAAAAGTCTTCACGTGACAGAAAATGCGGAACTATTTTTTTTTTCATCTCAAAGAAACTCAAGACATTCATGGGTGTTTTCTTTCAAAAATACTTCTCTAGTGATGAAGGGAAAGCAAAGTAGAAATATTCGATGTATTCTTAAAGGTGGAGCGATTTCTCTTTCGTCAAATTGATATCCTCGTGCATGTCGTTGCTCTATATAAATGGTTCTACCAAAATAAATTTCACAATAAAGACAAAGGGGGCGCTTGGATTTGAACCAAGGACCTCTTGATCTGCAGTCAAATGCTCTACCTCTGAGCTACACCCCCATGCAATACTACAAATTTTTACGCAATCTTGAATCACTTTTTTAGCTCATTTTCCCAGCAAACAAATGATCGACTTCACCGGTCCACAACCACCATGAACAAGTCTTTTAGAGTATATAATTACACTTGAATCTCACACTTTGAGCACATTTTCCCAAAATTAAACTTTCGACTTCGACATTACACAACCAAAATGAAAAAGGGTTTTGCGTGAATATAATTCGGCCTCATTCCCATTATCTAATATGATTTTCAGAATGGGACTGAAAACATCATATTTGTGGAAAGTGAGATTATTTGGTAAGATAAGTTAAACAGTTGCGTGTGTTAAGTGTGATAGTTTGGACAAGTCTCCGCGTGACATAAATAAGCCTGAAGATTGCATTAAATTAAAAGTCGAAAAGAAACTAAAGACAAGTATGTAAGATGAAAAAAGAAAATTCTCGCATCATGACGTAAATGTCAAGCAAAAGAGGTGCAATTTTTCTTCTTTATTTAAACTGAAATTTTTATGCATGTTTTTGCGCTCTTGCAGAGGTCCTGCCAATAACAAAATTCACGAACAAGAAAAGGGGGCGCTTGGATTTGAACCAAGGACCTCTTGATCTGCAGTCAAATGCTCTACCTCTGAGCTACACCCCCATCCAATACTACAAATTTTTACACAATCTTGAATAAATATTTAGCTCATTTTCCCAGCAAACAAATTCGAGACTTCACCAGACCACAACCACGATGAACAAGTCTTTTAGAGGATATAATTGGACCTCAGTCACATTATTTAATCTGATTTTCAGAATGGCATTCATTACATACAAATTTGGGAAAGTGAAATGTATTATGATGCAAGTTGCAGATAATTGTGTATGTAAGTTAGATGCTTTGGAAAAGTCTTCACGTGACTTAAAATTCGTACGTTTTTTTCTTTTTCATCTCAAAGAAACTGAAGACATTCAAGGGTGTTTTCTTTCAAAAATACTTCTCTAGTGATGAAGGGAAAGCAAAGTAGAAATATTCGATGTATTCTTAAAGGTGGAGCGATTTCTCTTTCGTCAAATTGATATCCTCGTGCATGTCGTTGCTCTATATAAATGGTTCTCCCAAAATAAATTTCCCAAAAAAGACAAAGGGGGCGCTTGGATTTGAACCAAGGACCTCTTGATCTGCAGTCAAATGCTCTACCTCTGCGCTACACCCCCATCCAATACTACAAATTTTGACGCAATCTTGAATATATTTTTTAGCTCATTTTCCCAGCAAAACAAATGATCGACTTCACCGGTCCACAACCACCATGGACAAGTCTTTTAGAGGATATAATTGGACCTCAGTCACATTATTTAATCTGATTTTCAGAATGGCATTCATTACATACAAATTTGGGAAAGTGAAATGTATTATGATGCAAGTTGCAGATAATTGTGTATGTAAGTTAGATGCTTTGGAAAAGTCTTCACGTGACTTAAAATTCGTACGTTTTTTTCTTTTTCATCTCAAAGAAACTGAAGACATTCAAGGGTGTTTAATTTCAAAAATACTTCTCTAGTGATGAAGGGAAAGCAAAGTAGAAATATTCGATGTATTCTTAAAGGTGGAGCGATTTCTCTTTCGTCAAATTGATATCCTCGTGCATGTCGTTGCTCTATATAAATGGTTCTACCAAAATAAATTTCCCAAAAAAGACAAAGGGGGCGCTTGGATTTGAACCAAGGACCTCTTGATCTGCAGTCAAATGCTCTACCTCTGAGCTACACCCCCATGCAATACTACAAATTTTTACGCAATCTTGAATCACTTTTTTAGCTCATTTTCCCAGCAAACAAATGATCGACTTCACCGGTCCACAACCACCATGAACAAGTCTTTTAGAGTATATAATTACACTTGAATCTCACACTTTGAGCACATTTTCCCAAAATTAAACTTTCGACTTCGACATTACACAACCAAAATGAAAAAGGGTTTTGCGTGAATATAATTCGGCCTCATTCCCATTATCTAATATGATTTTCAGAATGGGACTGAAAACATCATATTTGTGGAAAGTGAGATTATTTGGTAAGATAAGTTAAACAGTTGCGTGTGTTAAGTGTGATAGTTTGGACAAGTCTCCGCGTGACATAAATAAGCCTGAAGATTGCTTTAAATTAAAAGTCGAAAAGAAACTAAAGACAAGTATGTAAGATGAAAAAAGAAAATTCTCGCATCATAACGTAAATGTCAAGCAAAAGAGGTGCAATTTTTCTTCTTTATTTAAACTGAAATTTTTATGCATGTTTTTGCACTCTTGCAGAGGTCCTGCCAATAACAAAATTCACGAACAAGAAAAGGGGGCGCTTGGATTTGAACCAAGGACCTCTTGATCTGCAGTCAAATGCTCTACCTCTGAGCTACACCCCCATCCAATACTACAAATTTTTACACAATCTTGAATAAATATTTAGCTCATTTTCCCAGCAAACAAATTCGAGACTTCACCAGACCACAACCACGATGAACAAGTCTTTTAGAGGATATAATTGGACCTCAGTCACATTATTTAATCTGATTTTCAGAATGGCATTCATTACATACAAATTTGGGAAAGTGAAATGTATTATGATGCAAGTTGCAGATAATTGTGTATGTAAGTTAGATGCTTTGGAAAAGTCTTCACGTGACTTAAAATTCGTACGTTTTTTTCTTTTTCATCTCAAAGAAATTGAAGACATTCATGGGTGTTTTCTTTCAAAAATACTTCTCTAGTGATGAAGGTAAAGCAAAGTAGAAATATTCGATGTATTCTTAAAGGTGGAGCGATTTCTCTTTCGTCAAATTGATATCCTCGTGCATGTCGTTGCTCTATATAAATGGTTCTACCAAAATAAATTTCACAATAAAGACAAAGGGGGCGCTTGGATTTGAACCAAGGACCTCTTGATCTGCAGTCAAATGCTCTACCTCTGAGCTACACCCCCATGCAATACTACAAATTTTTACGCAATCTTGAATCACTTTTTTAGCTCATTTTCCCAGCAAACAAATGATCGACTTCACCGGTCCACAACCACCATGAACAAGTCTTTTAGAGGATATAATTGGACCTCAGTCACATTATTTAATCTGATTTTCAGAATGGCATTCATTACATACAAATTTGGGAAAGTGAAATGTATTTTGATGCAAGTTGCAGATAATTGTGTATGTAAGTTAGATGCTTTAGAAAAGTCTTCACGTGACAGAAAATGCGGAACTATTTTTTTTTTCATCTCAAAGAAACTCAAGACATTCATGGGTGTTTTCTTTCAAAAATACTTCTCTAGTGATGAAGGGAAAGCAAAGTAGAAATATTCGATGTATTCTTAAAGGTGGAGCGATTTCTCTTTCGTCAAATTGATATCCTCGTGCATGTCGTTGCTCTATATAAATGGTTCTACCAAAATAAATTTCACAATAAAGACAAAGGGGGCGCTTGGATTTGAACCAAGGACCTCTTGATCTGCAGTCAAATGCTCTACCTCTGAGCTACACCCCCATGCAATACTACAAATTTTTACGCAATCTTGAATCACTTTTTTAGCTCATTTTCCCAGCAAACAAATGATCGACTTCACCGGTCCACAACCACCATGAACAAGTCTTTTAGAGTATATAATTACACTTGAATCTCACACTTTGAGCACATTTTCCCAAAATTAAACTTTCGACTTCGACATTACACAACCAAAATGAAAAAGGGTTTTGCGTGAATATAATTCGGCCTCATTCCCATTATCTAATATGATTTTCAGAATGGGACTGAAAACATCATATTTGTGGAAAGTGAGATTATTTGGTAAGATAAGTTAAACAGTTGCGTGTGTTAAGTGTGATAGTTTGGACAAGTCTCCGCGTGACATAAATAAGCCTGAAGATTGCATTAAATTAAAAGTCGAAAAGAAACTAAAGACAAGTATGTAAGATGAAAAAAGAAAATTCTCGCATCATGACGTAAATGTCAAGCAAAAGAGGTGCAATTTTTCTTCTTTATTTAAACTGAAATTTTTATGCATGTTTTTGCGCTCTTGCAGAGGTCCTGCCAATAACAAAATTCACGAACAAGAAAAGGGGGCGCTTGGATTTGAACCAAGGACCTCTTGATCTGCAGTCAAATGCTCTACCTCTGAGCTACACCCCCATCCAATACTACAAATTTTTACACAATCTTGAATAAATATTTAGCTCATTTTCCCAGCAAACAAATTCGAGACTTCACCAGACCACAACCACGATGAACAAGTCTTTTAGAGGATATAATTGGACCTCAGTCACATTATTTAATCTGATTTTCAGAATGGCATTCATTACATACAAATTTGGGAAAGTGAAATGTATTATGATGCAAGTTGCAGATAATTGTGTATGTAAGTTAGATGCTTTGGAAAAGTCTTCACGTGACTTAAAATTCGTACGTTTTTTTCTTTTTCATCTCAAAGAAACTGAAGACATTCAAGGGTGTTTTCTTTCAAAAATACTTCTCTAGTGATGAAGGGAAAGCAAAGTAGAAATATTCGATGTATTCTTAAAGGTGGAGCGATTTCTCTTTCGTCAAATTGATATCCTCGTGCATGTCGTTGCTCTATATAAATGGTTCTCCCAAAATAAATTTCCCAAAAAAGACAAAGGGGGCGCTTGGATTTGAACCAAGGACCTCTTGATCTGCAGTCAAATGCTCTACCTCTGCGCTACACCCCCATCCAATACTACAAATTTTGACGCAATCTTGAATATATTTTTTAGCTCATTTTCCCAGCAAAACAAATGATCGACTTCACCGGTCCACAACCACCATGGACAAGTCTTTTAGAGGATATAATTGGACCTCAGTCACATTATTTAATCTGATTTTCAGAATGGCATTCATTACATACAAATTTGGGAAAGTGAAATGTATTATGATGCAAGTTGCAGATAATTGTGTATGTAAGTTAGATGCTTTGGAAAAGTCTTCACGTGACTTAAAATTCGTACGTTTTTTTCTTTTTCATCTCAAAGAAACTGAAGACATTCAAGGGTGTTTAATTTCAAAATACTTCTCTAGTGATGAAGGGAAAGCAAAGTAGAAATATTCGATGTATTCTTAAAGGTGGAGCGATTTCTCTTTCGTCAAATTGATATCCTCGTGCATGTCGTTGCTCTATATAAATGGTTCTACCAAAATAAATTTCACAATAAAGACAAAGGGGGCGCTTGGATTTGAACCAAGGACCTCTTGATCTGCAGTCAAATGCTCTACCTCTGAGCTACACCCCCATGCAATACTACAAATTTTTACGCAATCTTGAATCACTTTTTTAGCTCATTTTCCCAGCAAACAAATGATCGACTTCACCGGTCCACAACCACCATGAACAAGTCTTTTAGAGGATATAATTGGACCTCAGTCACATTATTTAATCTGATTTTCAGAATGGCATTCATTACATACAAATTTGGGAAAGTGAAATGTATTTTGATGCAAGTTGCAGATAATTGTGTATGTAAGTTAGATGCTTTAGAAAAGTCTTCACGTGACAGAAAATGCGTAACTATTTTTTTTTTCATCTCAAAGAAACTCAAGACATTCATGGGTGTTTTCTTTCAAAAATACTTCTCTAGTGATGAAGGGAAAGCAAAGTAGAAATATTCGATGTATTCTTAAAGGTGGAGCGATTTCTCTTTCGTCAAATTGATATCCTCGTGCATGTCGTTGCTCTATATAAATGGTTCTACCAAAATAAATTTCCCAAAAAAGACAAAGGGGGCGCTTGGATTTGAACCAAGGACCTCTTGATCTGCAGTCAAATGCTCTACCTCTGAGCTACACCCCCATGCAATACTACAAATTTTGACGCAATCTTGAATCTATTTTTTAGCTAATTTTCCCAGCAAATAAATGATCGACTACCGGTCCACAACCACCATGAACAAGTCTTTTAGAGTATATAATTACACTTGAATCTCACACTTTGAGCACATTTTCCCAAAATTAAACTTTCGACTTCGACATTACACAACCAAAATGAAGAAGGGTTTTGCGTGAATATAATTCGGCCTCCTTCCCAATATCTAATATGATTTTCAGAATGGGACTCAAAACATCATTTTTGGGGAAAGTGAGATTATTTGGTAAGATAAGTTAAACAGTTGCGTGTGTTAAGTGTGATGGTTTGGACAAGTCTCCGCGTGACATAAATAAGCGTGAAGATTGCTTTTTATTAAAAGTCGAAAAGAAACTAAAGACAAGTATGTAAAATGAAAAAAGAAAATTCTCGCATCATAACGTAAATGTCAAGCAAAAGAGGTGCAATTTTTCTTCTTTATTTAAACTGAAATTTCTATGCATGAGTTTGCACTCTTGCAGAGGTCCTGCCAATGACAAAATTCACGAACAAGAAAAGGGGGCGCTTGGATTAAAACCAAGGACCTCTTGATCTGCAGTCAAATGCTCTACCTCTGAGCTACACCCCCATCCAATACTACAAATTTTGACGCAATCTTGAATCTATTTTTCAGCTCATTTTCCCAGCAAACAAATGATCGACTTCACCGGTCCACAACCACCAGGAACAAGTCTTTTAGAGTATATAATTACACTTGAATCTCACACTTTGAGCACATTTTCCCAAAATTAAACTTTCGACTTCGACATTACACAACCAAAATGAAAAAGGGGTTTGCGCGAATATAATTCGGCCTCATTCCCATTATCTAATATGATTTTCAGAATGGGACTCAAAACATCATATTTGGGGAAAGTGAGATTATTTGGTAAGATAAGTTAAACAGTTGCGTGTGTTAAGTGTGATGGTTTGCGCAAGTCTCCGTGTGACATAAATAAGCGTGAAGATTGCTTTTAATTAAAAGTCGAAAAGAAACTAAAGACAAGTATGTAAGATGAAAAAAGAAAATTCTCGCATCATAACGTAAATGTCAAGCAAAAGAGGTGCAATTTTTCTTCTTTATTTATACTGAAACTTCTATGCATGTTTTTGCACTCTTGCAGAGGTCCTGCCAATGACAAAATTCACGAACAAGAAAAGGGGGCGCTTCGGATTTGAACCAAGGACCTCTTGATCTGCAGTCAAATGCGCTACCTCTGAGCTCCACCCCCATCCTATACTACAAATTTTGACACAATCTTGAATAAATATTTAGCTCATTTTCCCAGCAAACAAATTCTCGACTTCACCAGACCACAACCACGACGAACAAGTCTTTTAGAGGATATAATTGGACCTCAGTCACATTATTTAATCTGATTTTCAAAATGGCATTCATTTCATACAAATTTGGGAAAGTGAAATGTATTTTGATGCAAGTTGCAGATTATTGTGTATGTAAGTTAGATGCTTTGGAAAAGTCTTCACGTGACTTAAAATGCGTAAAGATTTTTTTTATAAATCACAAAGAAACTGAAGACATTCATGGGTGTTTTCTTTCAAAAATACTTCTCTAGTGATTAAGGGAAAGCAAATTAGAAATATTCGATGTATTCTTAAAGGTGGAGCGATTTCTCTATCGTCAAATTGATATCCTCGTGCATGTCTTTGCACTAGATAAATTGTTCTGCCAAGATACATTTCACAAAAAAGACAAAAGGGTCGTTTGGATTTGAACTAAGGACCTCGATGATCTACAGTCAAACACTCTACCTGAAAGCGACACTTGAATTTCACACTTTGAGCACATTTACCCAAAATCAAACTCTCGAATTCACCATTACACAACCGAATGTCCAAGGCTTTGGGTGAATATCATTCGGTTGCAGTCCCATTATCTAATATGATTTTCAGAATGGGATTCAAAACATCAAATTTGGGGAAAGTGATATTCTTTCATAAGACAAGTTAAACAGTTTTGTGTGTTAAGTGTAATAGTTTGGACAGGTCTCAACGTGTGACGTAAATAAGCGTGAAGATTTTTTTTATTAAACGTCGAAAAAGAAACTAAAGACAATTATGGAAGCTTCATAACAACTTCTCGCATCATAACGTAAATGTCAAGCAAAAGAGGTGCGATTTCTTTTCTTTGTTTAAAATGATAGTTCTATGCATGTCTTTGCACTCCAGCAGAGGTCCTGCCAATGACAAAATTCACTAACAAGAAAAGGGGGCGCTTGGATTTGAACCAAGGACCTCTTGATCTGCAGTCAAATGCTCTACCTCTGAGCTACACCCCCATCCAATACTACAAATTTTGATGTAATCTTGAATCTATTATTAGGTCATTTTCCCAGCAAACAAATTATCGACTTCACCGGTCCACAACCACGATGAACAAGTCTTTTAGAGGATATAATTGGACGTCAGTCACATTATTTAATCTGATTTTCAGAATGGCATTCATTACATACAAATTTAGGAAAGTGAAATGTATTTTGATGCAAGTTGCAGATAATTGTGTATGTAAGTTAGATGCTTTGGAAAAGTCTTCACGTGACTTAAAATGCGTAAAGATTTTTTTTATAAATCACAAAGAAACTGAAGACATTCATGGGTGTTTTCTTTCAAAAATACTTCTCTAGTGATTAAGGGAAAGCAAATTAGAAATATTCGATGTATTCTTAAAGGTGGAGCGATTTCTCTATCGTCAAATTGATATCCTCGTGCATGTCTTTGCACTAGATAAATTGTTCTGCCAAGATACATTTCACAAAAAAGACAAAAGGGTCGTTTGGATTTGAACTAAGGACCTCGATGATCTACAGTCAAACACTCTACCTGAAAGCGACACTTGAATTTCACACTTTGAGCACATTTACCCAAAATCAAACTCTCGAATTCACCATTACACAACCGAATGTCCAAGGCTTTGGGTGAATATCATTCGGTTGCAGTCCCATTATCTAATATGATTTTCAGAATGGGATTCAAAACATCAGATTTGGGGAAAGTGATATTCTTTCATAAGACAAGTTAAACAGTTTTGTGTGTTAAGTGTAATAGTTTGGACAGGTCTCAACGTGTGACGTAAATAAGCGTGAAGATTTTTTTTATTAAACGTCGAAAAAGAAACTAAAGACAATTATGGAAGCTTCATAACAACTTCTCGCATCATAACGTAAATGTCAAGCAAAAGAGGTGCGATTTCTTTTCTTTGTTTAAAATGATAGTTCTATGCATGTCTTTGCACTCCAGCAGAGGTCCTGCCAATGACAAAATTCACTAACAAGAAAAGGGGGCGCTTGGATTTGAACCAAGGACCTCTTGATCTGCAGTCAAATGCTCTACCTCTGAGCTACACCCCCATCCAATACTACAAATTTTGATGTAATCTTGAATCTATTATTAGGTCATTTTCCCAGCAAACAAATTATCGACTTCACCGGTCCACAACCACGATGAACAAGTCTTTTAGAGGATATAATTGGACGTCAGTCACATTATTTAATCTGATTTTCAGAATGGCATTCATTACATACAAATTTAGGAAAGTGAAATGTATTTTGATGCAAGTTGCAGATAATTGTGTATGTAAGTTAGATGCTTTGGAAAAGTCTTCACGTGACTTAAAATGCGTAAAGATTTTTTTTATAAATCACAAAGAAACTGAAGACATTCATGGGTGTTTTCTTTCAAAAATACTTCTCTAGTGATTAAGTGAAAGCAAATTAGAAATATTCGATGTATTCTTAAAGGTGGAGCGATTTCTCTATCGTCAAATTGATATCCTCGTGCATGTCTTTGCACTAGATAAATTGTTCTGCCAAGATACATTTCACAAAAAAGACAAAAGGGTCGTTTGGATTTGAACTAAGGACCTCGATGATCTACAGTCAAACACTCTACCTGAAAGCGAAACTTGAATTTCACACTTTGAGCACATTTACTCAAAATCAAACTCTCGAATTCACCATTACACAACCGAATGTCCAAGGCTTTGTGTGAATATCATTCGGTTGCAGTCGCATTATCTAATATGATTTTCAGAATGGGATTCAAAACATCAGATTTGGGGAAAGTGATATTCTTTCATAAGACAAGTTAAACAGTTTTGTGTGTTAAGTGTAATAGTTTGGACAGGTCTCAACGTGTGACGTAAATAAGCGTGAAGATTTTTTTTTAATTAAAAGTCGAAAAAGAAACTAAAGACAATTATGGAAGCTTCATAACAACTTCTCGCATCATAACGTAAATGTCAAGCAAAAGAGGTGCGATTTCTTTTCTTTATTTAAACTGATAGTTCTATGTATGTCTTTGCACTCCAGCAGAGGTCCTGCCAATGACAAAATTTACTAACTACAAAAGGGGGCGCTTGGATTTGAACCAAGGGCCTCTTGATCTGCAGTCAAATGCTCTACCTCTGAGCTACACCCCCATGCACTACTACAAATTTTTACGCAATCTTGAATCTATTCTTTCAGCTTATTTTCCCAGCAAACAAATTCTCGACATCACCAGTTCACAACCACCATGAACAAGTCTTTTAGAGGATATAATGGGAACTGAGTCACATGATCTGATCTGATTTTCAGAATTGCATTCATTACATCAACCTTTGGGAAAGTGAAATGTATTTTTATACAAGTTGCAGAGTATTGTGTATGTAAGTTAGATGCTTAGAAAAAGCCTTCACGTAACTTAAAATGCGTAATGATTTTTTTTAAATCACAAAGAAACTGAAGACACTCATGGGTGTTTTCTTTCAAAAATACTTCTCTAGTGATGAAGGGAAAGTACGTCCCAAAAGAATGCACCGTTACACCACTCTGCGTCTGAACAGACAATTGTGTGAATAACAAATCGAACTTAACATCTTTAATGTTTTGCAATTATTCCATGCGAAAGAATGAGAAATTGCGAATGGCGTGTATTGGTAAAGGATTATTGTCATCAGTATTTATACCACAATTACATTTCACAATAAAAAAAAATTTTCCCGTTTCCTCGCAATACCTCGTGGAGGCCTGCGGGACAGAATGCTCCGCTACGCGCTAAGCAAAACGCCTGCGTGCTCTCGCCCTAAGACACACACGAGCACGTGAATAATATCAGATCCATAAAAAAGTTTATTTTTTATTTTTGGGTTAGAGCGCGTAAATATGAACTTGTTGAAGCGGCCACCACCCGATATACCAATTAGCAAGGTTTTGTCGTGTAAACAAAACGTGCCAATTATTTGCTATTTCATCCCACCCTCTTGTGCGTTTGGAGAATAAACAAACGACATGGACGATTCGAGGACCTCGTGAAGTTTCGCTGGTGATGACAGCAACCAGCTTTATTAGGCGATGAGCCAGGATTGTCAGAATAAGTCTTCCTTTTTCGGTCTTTAATAGAGGGAGTAAAAGTAGCAACTAAACGTGCCAATAAGTAACTAATTGGAAGATTTTGTTTACGTGACAAACCTGATTTGGATGTCGCGTGGTGGCAGGTTTAACGAAACATTATTCTTACTAATCTAATCTAATCCAAAAAACCTTTATTATGGATATTGGTTGGGAAAGCCTTCTATTACGCGTTAAACCGAGTGAACAACAATGCAGGAGGCCTACGGTTTACAACCTTCCCACATTTGCAGCGTTTATATAAAGCCACGTGAATCGGTTTACGACGATTAAACTTGATTTACGACACATCTGGTTTCTGATGTGACTTAGCGTGAAGCATTTGTTATTCTCAAGTACGTTTGTAGATTTTTTTGTCACCTATTAAACCTTGATAAACGTGACTGATAAAAGGAAACCACATTGGCCAAGCAGTATTTTTTTCTATTTCTGCTGTCTATTGGAAAATATGGTCTGATTTACAACAATCCGATTTACGACGGGGTTTCCAGGAACGTATTGTGTCTTACAAGCGGTGACCAGCCGTACGGCTGTAGGGGAGCTTGTGAAGTACCGGTGAGGACGCTTGACGCCGAGGTTGAGGCACACGTATATTTATTCACAATACGACAGTGGGCATATACACACTCGAGGGGGTATCGGCCCCCTCACCCGTATAACTCGGGATACACCCCTAGCTAACTCTGTCCTAGCCCCGAATCCTCCACTAATGGGCTAGGGGAGGCTAAATGGCCCGACACTGGTAAGTCGGGCCCGGTACCCGGAGTTCCAGACCAGCTCTTACAAGAGCACCGGCTCTGGCTTTCGGGACCACGCCGCTGGCTCAGTCCTGTCCGGCCCTGAAAAGGACATCGAACCAGGGGAGTCCAGGGCTCTATCTAAGACGTCTTCAGTCTTCTTCCCTTAGCTTAAACATAACTGACTTGAGCCCTTTGAACATCCCCTTTTATACCCAACCCCTCCCTGAGGGGTGGGGCCCCGGGGGATCATAACGTTCGAACCAGCCCCCCCCCCAGGGTGTCTGGCTCGGACGTCGTAGAGGGCACCTCCTCGTGCACTTACGTAGCCCCGCCCACTGTGTTTGTTTTCCATAGGCTGCCATGCATAACGGGCCCTCTCTTTAACACCCCTACACTTGCATAAGTGAAATAAAAAAACTGATCCGGAAATTACATTTTTTACATGGCAGAGAAATGCCCACTCTACTGAATCGAATGCATTTTCTCCATGAAGGGTTGCTACATGCATGTGCTGTTTGAGAAGATGTTTAAGTTCAAAGGATTGCAGCGACGAGTCTTCTTTCGTAAGGATAAATAGCCTTCAGATCGAAGATGTCATTGTAAATATTGTTATCCACTCGATTTTCTGCTCAGAAGCAAAGTGGATCTCGTTCGCTCCTATTTAAAGGAGTGAAGACAACAGATGAGTAACTGAAAATAACATGTGATGTCCCGCCCTCTTGCATGAATGTATGTATGTTGAACTTCTTTCTTACCGTACGTAGCCAACCGTGATAATCGGATGAGCGAAATTAAATCAGATGGAATTAAGTCACATGGTAAGGAGTCCAGTCTCAGCGAGAAAGGGCTTTCGTCCACATTTTGAAATCGGTATTCAACAGCGAGGTTAGCCTCTCGCCTCCACACTGGTGGGATCCGCACGTCCACCTTGGATCAGTGTCGTTACCCCACAATCCCCCTCGCCCCTCCACACACAGAACTGGACCGTTCCAACTAAGCCTGAGTGCATGGGAAATGATGGACGTCATAATTGTACATATTTATGATTGATTAATAAGTTCACATTTGTTCGTTGTTTCAACATGTGCATTATGATAACAATGTTTATTCGCAGACCTTTGACACATTTGTGTGCAAGTTATCCTCCCACGCGACGTTTAGGAAATCTACAGCGTACCGGATGGACACTTGTGAATTATACATATAATAGATGTGTATAGACTGCCTGCTACTATAATTGTCCCTGGCTACTGCCGTAACGAAACAGTCTGGCTCAGACTTTCACTCCTACCAACCACGGAGCTCCGGCTCGCTTCTGGCCCATTACAAGACGAAGCGGTGATCTCGCCTCCAGTCGACTGGAGTAACGGCACCAGTTCTCCTGGCTTCTTCGCTCGGTAACACAGATTTAGAATGATGCACAGAGCCCATGTGTGGGAAATTGAGGAGGAATAGCTTAATTTTCTGTTGGTTCCTTATCCATTCACTCTTTACGAGTCATGGAGAGAGAGGGAAAACAAAGAGAAAGGCAAATGGTGAGAGAGAAAGAGAGACATAGAGATAAAGGGCAAGAATGGGAGAAACGGAGACAGAAGGGCACAGATACACGGAGGGAGACGGCGCTACTTTTCATTGTTCAAGAGAAATAACTAAAATAAATTTTCTATAAAATGTATTAATCTTACATGTATCACATTTTACAAGATAATATGAGGTATGCAATGTATATATGTAATGAATTAAGCAACTGATCTAGGTTGATACATTATTCTTAACAATGTGAAGATTGTAATACACTATCTAGTCATTATCTACACACTCCACATTGGAGTGATGGGCAACCTATTGCTGAGTGGGGAATTGACCTATGGTGCACGCCAATGTGCTTCCGTTTGTAAATTGTTGACATCCACTCTGCTGATGTCAGCCATGTCAGTGATGGCGAGGAAACTGAACTCAGTTTTAGTTAGCTTAACACTTAGGCTTTTTCTTCTTATTCTGTACTCAGGCCTCCCCCAGCGCTGACACCTCAGAGTTGTGGGATCTGCTCCTGCAGAAATGAAGACCTCGCTACTGCTGCTCGTGGTGGCAGCGCTGCTGTCATCCTCATCCGCCCGTTGCCCCGCTGCAGTGGGCGAATTGAAATCACCATCGGCTGACGATGACTCCGCGTTCATTAACGGGACCCGGCTGTGCGCGAGGCTCTTCGCCGACGACTGCGCCACGCAGGTCACGGTGCTGGGTGATTCTGAGAGCGTCGTTTTCAGCCGCACGGTGGGGCTGCACCGCGTCTCCCACGTGGTCGTGATGAGCGGCTGCCAGCTCGAGATGACGGCCGCACGTGGGGCCGGTAGCACGGAGGAGTCGCGGCTCGTCGGGGAGGGTGTCCACAGTGCCGTGGGGTTGGAGGGGACGCGCCTTCAATGCGAGTGCATGGACCACCCGGGGAGTCGCGCTCTGCGGTACAGGGCAACCTACGACTTTTTAATAAGACACGTCGTTGATCCAGCGCAAGCCCCGAATACAGTTGCATGATGGATCAACCTTTTGTACAGCCGTCGTGGGTACAATCCACCGCGTCTCGACACGTTCATATATTTGATTAACAGTGCTGTTCTTCCTACATTCAGGAATGTTATAAGATACCCTAAATATCCCTATCTGTATTGGACTAAGAACAGATTGACAAAAACGAATGTCCGCTTAAATGGACATCGCGTTGGAACGATCAGCAGAGGACAACTCTACGTGTGTGTTGATTTGGATAATAATGGTCAGACAATACATTTACATACAACTAAACGATAAAAATGTGTCGGTCCTCTTCAGGATTATTCTTCTAGTCTCTTGGCCTTTTGGGAAATTGAACCATGACCGTTTCTTTCACCAACATCTCCTTGCAGTGCTCTTTCATCAGTGGACGGGAAGGTCCCTTCCCATCCAGTGGTTGATGTCTGCAAAGTCCAGTCCAACCGTGGCCTTCCCCTTCACCCCACTTGCACCCTCGAGTGACCTTTCCAGCACCGTCCTTGCGTGTCACCATGCTAGTCGTGTGTCCGAGATATCGCCGTGTCCTCTACTTGACCCGAATTCGTAGCCTCGATTCTTTGTCCATTTCTATGCTTCGCAGGATGTGCTTTGGACGTTGGTATGAACGATTACATGCCTATAATCTGTACTGTGATTTACAATGAATATAATATAATTCATGCAGACAATGATGATTACTGTCGTGCGTGTGAGTTAAGCTCTTCTCGAAGGTGGGTAGACAAATTTGTTTGTTTTTATTTGACCAGGTAAGGCTCCACTGAGCAACGTGGCTCTTTTTTCAGAAGCGACCTGGCCGTCACAAATGATAGCTCAACGAAGTGGCTTATCACGTGGAAATGTATAGCAGCCAAATACTCTAAACGCATGTTGATGAATGTGGAGAAAAAAAACCATGTGGCCACGGGGAGAGAGATCTGCAACTTAAAAATATACAGCGGGCGTCAGTCGGGATGAAACCCACGACCTCCTGTATACTAGGCGAGGTAGTTAACATCACACCAGCACGGCACCCTTCCTCAATGATTCAGCTGAATCGGACTACTTTCTTAGCAAGATTATACACCTTAAAATGTAATTAGTTTTGTTTTACTTGCTTTAACAGATGCATTCTAGAAGCATTACCATATCCAAACGACAAAGATAATATTTCACAAACAGGATATCATCATAAGCTGGTTTTCATCCATGACGGTTTCGTTTAACTTATAACCTCTTGTCAATTAATGTTTGTATATAACAAAATAACAACCCAGTGTTCATAAAATCTTTTAAAATTAAACCACTACCATATCCAAAAACAAAGATCTCCCTATAGCCTTACCATACTGTTGGGGCACGTGCTGTAAGCGAGCATCTATGAAAGCCGGAAAGACACACGAGGGGGTGGGTGACCAGCACCACGCTCGGCCGCCTTTGTCTCCCCAGTGGCGATGTTTACACATCGCACCAGGTACTCATTTGAGGCTGAATCGACCTAGGGGAGGCTCAGAAACGGTTCACATAATCGTCACTGGTGTTGGCCGTGAGCGAGAATATAACTCGGTTCGCCAGGTTCGTAGCGCAGCGCGCTAACCGTTACTACACTAGGGTTCCCAATGCTGCCTCCCCCACAACCACCGCCATCACCACCACGCCGCGTGGGTCGCGCGGGTTATTTATCTTCACGCTGCTCTGTGGGGGTCGTTGGTGCAGGCGGGAGAGCAAGCAGTGAGTGCGCCAACAACATCAATGCATGTTGCTGAATTGTCCGCTGCTACCCACGACGTAGCCCTGCTGACTTATATGGAAAAAAACTGTGCTGAGCGGGCACTCAGCCAAGTACCATCCCGGCTAAACTCTTGCTCAGCTTCCGAGATTCGAGATCTGTCGCATTCTGACTGATTTGGTCACGGTGTCAAAATTGGGATTTAAAAATCTGACAAAAACTATTTCATCTCTCAGCCTAGAGGTCTTCAGTCAAGACTGCAGTCCGAAAATAGGGATACTGACACAAGTAGCTCATCACTGAGCCTCATCACAGAGTCACCGCCAGCAAGATACGGTCCGAACGAGCTATGGCTCATCACTGAGTCTCCTCACTGAGTTTCATCACTGAGCCTCATCCCAAAGCGACACCCAGCAGGAGACGGCCCTATGAGCCGAGCTGCGCGTTCAGTCCATCAAACACTCCAGGTGGCAGAACAGTCAAGGCATTTGAATTCAGTCCCAGCGTTTTCAGTTCAGTGAGAAGATTAAAGACATCAGCTGGAAGAGTCTGCAATTGGTTTCCTGGCAGGTTTATGTGCATTATATGTAGTGGGTCCAACTGAGTCGCAGACGTTTCTTTTCGAGGCAACACTTTTATTTGTAACACCGTAACGCCGTAACACAAAGGGGTAACTGCCCCTTTACCAGACTACAGCGAGTTACCGCTACGAAGGCTCGATCTCTCACTCGGGTCTCCGACCACGTGGTTGCCTCGTAAGACGGAGAGCTTCAGCTTGAGACGTAGAGCTTCCTGCTTGTAAATGTTGAGCTTCCAGCTTACAGAATGCAGCGACCCCGGTCCCTCTCAGGGAACTGCCTCCGGGTCGGGGCCGCTCAGCCCTCGGTCCCACCCACCCTCCCGAACATTCTCGTTCCCTCTCCAGCCTTTTCAAGAGCTCTCTCCGGACACGTGATCACCCCCTAGTCCCCCCACCTGGGGCCCCCTGCATGGACATTCCGGATCACGTGTTTACGGGGTCAACCAGAGTGCCATGGTCCTGGGCAACCCTGCCCCTAGGCTTACACTCACCCCCTCTCCCTCGGGAGAGGCCGCACCACACGCTGTGCATGGTGCCCGCGCTATCCCAGTGCTCGCCAAGCCCCGCTAGGGATGGTATTACACACAGCCACCCACACGGCGCTGTCCACGATGTAGGAACATCAAACGGCACGACCCTTCTGGGCCGGCACCATACAGTGACATCCCCGATGTCACTACATATGCATAAACATAAAAAAAAACTTATGAAATGAAAAAGCGTTGAAGATGTAACAACAAATAAAGGTACAAGGTAAGGTTTTCACATTTTCCACAGACCAAACCCGGACATTTTTCAGTCAGGCTATGTCTATGAAAACTGTGCAGTTTACTGAAATAAAGTTCAACACAACGCAATGTATCAGATCTCGGTACAAATTAATTCCTGCCGACCGAACACACATGCTAAGTTTTTTGTTCTGACCGTCCAGGGCCAAACCCCGAAAAGGTGGCAACCAACCATACTCTGCACCGTGAGTGATAAATCCCAGAGTCGGAGACGGCCCCTGCCCAGCTACGGAGTCGAGCTGCGCACTCAGTCCATCAAACACTCCAGGTGGTAGAGCGGTCAACGCGTTTCTGTTCAGTCCCAGCGTTTTTAGTTCAACGAGAGCATTAAAGACATCAGCCGGAAGAGTCTGCAATTGGTTCTCTTGTAGGTTGATGTGCTTACATATTAATGAAATATATATAATGCACGTCTAATACAATGCAGATGTGTTTAACGTTCGTTTTATTGGCTTTAAATGTACACTACACGTGATTGTCTAGCAATATAAATGGCACTCACTGAACATGTGCTGGTAGTTTATACGTTAAAGTCAACGACAGCTTTAACACCATCCATGTGTGATGGATAGATGCGTGATAGGCCTTCCAATACGTTGTTTTTGTTTAGACCCACGCTGCAGTAGTTTTATGCCACGTGTCTTGTCGTTATCCCTCCACGACCGCACGAAATTTTGTCACGTTTACACACGGATATGATTTACTCTTTGCCTGTGTGTGGATTCAACTTGTGACCAATGCAGTTCCTCCTTCCCCTCCGCACTGCCGGTGGCTTAGAGACTTCTCACGACCGAACTCAACATCAGCGCGCAGAAGTCCTCACCCCTTATGGATGGCCAGGTTGCTTCTGAAAAAGATATATACAGTTCAGTAGGCCTTACCTGATAAAAGAAAACGTACGTTTAGTTTAATAGTTTTCGTTTCGGGTAGTCCTAAGCTGGGCTTGAAAAACGTGGCGGCCTACTGGGTAGAGATAAAGAGGGCATGGTAAGGAGATGTTCAGAAATTCCGTGAACTTCTCTTTCACAGCCGTTTGCTGATACACAGGCTGAACTAGTCTGCAAGGTTCCTAATTGATTCTTGACGTGACAAGATAATGATAGTGCCCTTTGTACAGCATTGGACTAGAATATGTAACCATACAAACACATCCACAATAGAGGTTTTTGGGTTAGATCGCGTAAATATAGAAATGTGTCGTTAAAACCCCGCCACCACCCGACACAGCCAATTAGTAAGGGTTGTCACGTGAACAGAACATGCCAATTCGTCACTAGTACAGCACACCGGTGTGTTGGAGAGCCAAGCCGCAACATTTACAAACTACGTACAACGTATCGCCAGTAATTACAACTAGCTTCATCAGGCAACAGCGCAGAAGGGTGGTAAACACATCTACGCCTCTATATAAGGAACGAAACAGTAAGACTTCTCCACAAAGCTGGCTGTCACCTGATGAAGCTAGTTGTAATTACTGGCAAAACGTCGTACTCAGTTTGTAAATGTTTTGGATTGGTTCTCCAACACACCGGTGTGCTGTACGAGTGACGAATTAGCATGTTCTGTTTACGTGACAACCCTTACTAGTTGGCTGTGTCGTTTGGTGGCAGGTTTTAACGACACATTTATATATTTACGTGATGATATAACCCAAAAACCTCTATTATGGATGATATTGGTCGTGAAGGCCGACGTGTTAAACATGCAAACACAATATTTTAAAAATTGTTCTCGAAAAAACGTACATGTATTCATTGAGACATCCTCGTATATAAAATAAAATTGGACTGATTAGCTTTCATCGCTCACCCTACAGGTCTTCAAGAACGGCAATGGCTAACAGACACGTCATGCGCTCACTCTGGCTCATCACTGAGCCTTACAGAGCCACCCCCAGCATTTATTTCTTGAGAACTGCTTTTTGTGTTTAGTTTGTTTTCCTTCCCCCGCACACCTCTGATTCACACGGTTGGATAGGCTAGGAGTGAAATAAATTCAACATCACTTCAATATACATAATATATGGGCATACCGAGCTACGGCTCATCATTGAGTCTCACAAAGCCACTCCCTTCATGAACGAATCTTTGTTGATAGCCAGTAGGCTTGCAAAGTACCATCATCTTAGAGAAATGCATTTCGTGTGAGCCAGCCGAATTAAAAAAATAATCAGCCACGGCAGGAGTATAGGTCCAAACCATGTTTCAAATCGGCCTTATGTTCACGGATACGGTCCCAGACATGTCGCTTAGCTTCCCCAATGTAACTGCTGCCGCAGATACAGCTTATTTTGTAGACGCCGGGATATTGCATGTCAGGAAGCCATCCATATATATAGACACATAGACAATTTCAACTGAGAGGAATGTTATAGATTCAGCAATCATTGGAAAGATGTCATAAACCACTTTGGGTTATGACTTGATTTGTGTTTTCTTGTCAACCTCCACCATGAGCAGTGTAGGTGTGTGAAGCGAGGTGCAATGCTTTGATTGGTGTAAACCTACTGCCGGTGTCGGAGCTTTCTCCACCATTAACATTTGCTGCCCCGCCCATCTCTAAACCATAGAGGCTAACCTCCCTGTTCCTGATGCCGACTGCTTGTGTTGCGATAGAAACGTCGTGATATTTTTATTCACCTAATTATTATTATTTTATTGTTATTTTTTCTATCTACGTGACTTTACCGAAAGGACCATAGAATATTAATTCCTGCAGTCACGAAAGTTTTAAGTCGAATTTTTTTTATTTATTTGATCAATTTCCAGGTTCTTTGTAAAGGTGTAGTGGGTTTGTATGGAGACGGAGTCTTCATAGGAGGCAACACGTTTATTTTATAACGTAACAGTAACACAACACTAGGTCCCTAACACGAAGGGGTAATGGCCCCTTCCACCCACAACCTAGGGAGGTACAGCCTCCGGGCTAACATACCCTAGCCATTGGGGCTAGGGTATGGGATCTTCAGGGTCCTAGCCTATTGACCACTGGCCTGACTGAGCCTCGGCCCTGAGAAGTACGTTGGGGCTTGGGGTCCAGGGTCCTATCTTCAGGCGGCTTCTTGACTTCAGCTTGAGGTGAACTCCCTCAGCCACTCTGGGGTCCGGCTTTTATGGGGCTCCCAGGGTCACCCCTCCCCTGGCCACGCCCCCCATCTGGAACCTTCTCGAGGGACCTGGATTGTTGCGCAATCCCCCCCAGCCTTCCATCCGGGGTCCTGGGGTGTCTCCCTCCGGTTCCCAACCATCCCCCACGGGATGCCTGACCCAAGAGTCCTGCTTGTCACTGGTCGGACTCGCTATTGCCCCCTGTTGGGCCCTGTCTGGAAGTACCAGCTCAACCACAGTGGTGGTGGCGTATTATGCCCAACAATTACCCACCACATTACCCCCCCCCCCCTCGTAGTACACAGCCGTCCCGGCTGTCAGCCCCTCCCCCCCTTTTAAAAACAACATCAACAACGCAAGCACATGTGCCTCAACGGATAACACAACGAGGAAGACTCCTATAAATACCCCAGTCCACCTATACAAATGTACACTAATGAACAATGTACACAAGGGGACGCGAGCCCGCACGCACGCACGCATGCCGGCGCACGATAAGGGTCAGGAGAACCACCCCCCGGCATATCGGGCATCTCACGCGTCTGGCCCCTGTGAGATGAAGGTGAGGTGACAGTGAGCGGCGCGATGTAGGGCTTCAGGCGTGACAGGTGTACATACCAAGAGCGCCGTCCACATGCGACTCGAACACACTGGGCCCGAACAACCTTAACAATGCCCACTGGACACCGCCATGGGATGAGCAGTTTTGACGACGTCGCCAAGGGCACTTGGGGGCAGTGCAGCCATGCTTTGTCTCCCACAGACCACGATGTTTACGGATACGCGGCGGCTGTGCAGACGTTCATTTGCCCGTTGCCTCACCCCGGAATTCTCTCTCGCAGCTTCCCGTGCCTCGACCAACTTTTGTATATTGAAACGAATGTGGTCAGACAGTTTCGACCGCGATGCAGCTGGTTTAACCTGCAATTGTACGTTCATGGGGCGGTCAATTTCCCTGCCATACATCAAGTAAAAAGGTAAGTAACCGTGAGGCGCCAATCGGTATCCAGCCAGAACCCCGGGTATACGGAGGTCCCAGTGAAGCTGCACATCATGCACTTGATGGCACAACATAGAGGTGATTGTCCAGTGCAGGCGCTCAACCATATCATCAGTCTGTGGATGGTAGGGGGAAGTGCACACCTTCTGAGTACCTAGAAGGTCACAGACCTTCCGCAGAAGGGTAGATGAAAAGTTATTTCCCTGGTCGGTCAACAGCCGTTCCGGGGCGCCCTTATCCAGGACATAGCCCTGGAGAAAGGCCTCCGCAATGGCTGCCGCCGACTGATTGAGGAGCGGGCAGGCCATGGGCCAGCGGGTGAAATACTCCACCCCAACCAGCAGGTACTTATTACCGCGAGTCGTGACTAAAAAAGGTCCGAGCATGTCCAGCACCACCAGTTCGTTGACGCGGGACACCCGAATCTATTGTAATGGCGGGCAAGCTGGCCTAGCTGGTTGCTTACGCCTTGCACACTTGGTGCAGCTTTTTAACAAATCCGCAACATCATAGGCCATCCCTGGCCAAAAGAAATCCAACTGCAGAGTAGCGAGCGTCTTATGGATGCGCAAGTGTAAGAGCCGTTCATGCGTGGCCCATACGGCCCTACCCCGCAGGGCGGTAGGGACAACAATCTTGTAGCGGCGAGAGCTGGCGTCCCAAGACATGAGGAGGCCATTGCGCAAAATGACTGCCCCGACAGTTTCCCGGCCTTTTGAGTCCTCAGCACGTATGGCACGGTGGCACAATCTCAGGAGGGAGGCATCCTCCATCTGGAGGCGTCCCCATTCATCAAGACCCAGATTGAGCAGCGAGTCACGGGCGACCAATTCATGCGGCCCATCAGGGGAGACATTCCCTGGGCCAATCTCCCCAGCCCCTGCAGCAAGGGGAGATGGAAGCACATTGACAGCGGTCAACTTGCACATCCCTGAACCCGTAAAACACGCGCACCTCTCCCCCGGGGGAAGGCGCGGTAAGCCATTAGCGTTTGAATGCCGTGTGCCCTTGTGGTAAATTACCATGAATGCATAGTCCTGTAGGACTTCCAACAACTGGCCGGACGGCTGGACAACCTTCAGTGTGTATTGTAACGCCGCGTAGTCAGAGCGATAATAGGATGCGTTGGCCATGTCAGTACGCAATTCGTTTTCTCAGGGTCGGTGGAGATGCCCGTACGGCTGAGAATGTGTCCGAGATACCGTACTGATTCACGCAAGAATAAACACTTCTGGGGTTTAAATTTGAGATTCGCAGCACGCATTTTGACAAACACAGCCCTCAACCTATCCAGGTGTTCCTCAAATGTATGACTGAAAACGATCACGTCGTCAAGATAGATGAGGCATGAGTCCCACTGGAGCCCAGCAAGAACCAGCTCCATGAGTTGCTGGAACGTCGCTGGGGCCGAGTGCAGACCCATGGGCAACCGATTAAATTCAAAAAGGCCCTGTGGCGTGCAGAACGCAGTCTTAGGTTTGGACACCTCGTCCAAGGGCAGT
Organism: Lethenteron reissneri; assembly: GCF_015708825.2. NCBI lineage: Eukaryota > Metazoa > Chordata > Hyperoartia > Petromyzontiformes > Petromyzontidae > Lethenteron > Lethenteron reissneri. The sequence continues at coordinate 48,573 of NW_026892406.1, read as the reverse complement.
TGCCAAAATCTGGACAAAAGGTCCAAGGTGGAAAAGTACCGCGCCCCCACCAAGGCATCGTCCATACGAGGAAGTGGATATGTGTCTGCTAGCGAAATTTTGTTGAGTTTCCGAAAATCAACGCAAAACCGTAAATTGCCATCATGTTTTTTGACTAGTACAATCGGGGCCCCCCACGGGCTGGTGGATGGAGAGATGATGTCCGCGGCCAGCATGTCAGTGACAGCCAACCGGACATGTTCCTTCTCAGCCGGGCTCAGCCGAAACGGATTCTGCCAAATGGGGGCGGCATTGCCCATATCAATGTGATGGTTCAGCAGGTTAGTGCGTCCGATATCGAATGTGTGTTTACTGAAGACATTGGCGAATTCATGGAGCAATGCACGCAATTTAGATCGCTGGGAAAAGAGAGTTTGCCAGCCGCCAAACAGAGGGAGTCTATCCATCCCTCATCGAGATTAGAATGCGTGTCTGACCGAGGCGTATCATCTACATGACCCACAACGAAGTCACTGCAGAATGCTGGTGATGCGTGAGCAATCACGGCCCCCTGGGGCACGACCCTCGTTCGCAACCCCGCATTTAACACCTGGATGAAGGGTTGGCCCTCACTAGGCACGAGCGTCTGTGCACCCACTAGCTCCAATCCCCGTACCGCAGTGTTGGATGGAGCCAGTAAAATTCCAGACGCCGCTCCCAACTCGAGTGGTTTACGCAGCCGAAGCAGAATCAGCATTTGTGTGCCCGGTGGAATCCAAACCGTCTGGGCCACCAGCGCTTGAACAGTCGTGCAGGCCGTGCGTAACCGGGTGAGCGAGGGCAGGAACGACATACGGTGACCAGAGGGAAGCTCAATGCAGCTTTTGTTGATCAGGATTTTAATGGGAATTTTAACGAGAAAATCTGTTCCCAGCAAACATGGAACAGCAAGGGTTTCCGAAACCCAAATGGGACCCGTCAATTTAATGTAACCAATACAAAGTTGGGCATTGATTTGACCAATTATTTATAGGGACCCACCGTTCGCAGCGAAGCAAGGAATTGTAACAGGGGTAAGTGACTGACATTTTTTAGGCAGCACGTTGTAGATGAGGTCTGAAATTATGGTTGTTGAGGCCCCTGTATCGACCAGTAATCTTAATTCAATCCCTTCAATGGAGTCGATAATAACGGAGGTTTCCGCAGTCGTGGCAACGACCCTATGGGCTGACTGGTTGGAGAGCCCAACCAGGGTCAACATCATTCCGCCCCCGAACCCCCGGCGTGGCGCGATCGAAGGACGCAGCTAACTGAGGTGTATAAGATGAGGGCAGGGGCTGAACGCGTGAGGTGTCGCGACTTGGCTGTGGCCCCTGTGAAGCTGGAGATGTGTGAGGAGGCGGTGGCGGATGTCCCGGAGCGCAGCGTCGGGGAGCCAGACAGCCAGACAATAGATGTCCTTGCTGACCGCAGTTGTAGCATGTGACACAACCCCCAGTCCGCGGGGAAGCTTGTTTTCCCCACCAGGAATCACCCTGGCGAGGTCAGTCGCCCGCCCTCCAACCCGAGGCCTGATGTGATGCAAAGGCCTGGTTGGTCTGGGCCTCCTCCACCGAAGCGTCCGTGTGTGTAGCACATGCCCTCACTGCCGTGTCGCGCTCGAGGAGCAGCTGCGTGTGCAGGTAGCGCACGGCACGCAGGGAGGTGAGATCGCCTTTGTCAATGACGTGGATAGCAATTCGCAACTCACGTGCAAGCATCAACAGCTTGTCCAGCACGACGGCGTCGATCCCCTCGTCGTTAGCCAAGGCAGCCTACCCAGGTAGGCTGCCTTGGCTAACGCCAACTGCACGCTTCGGAAGCGAGGGGGGTCTCGTCAGCATCCTTCTTCCGGGCTGCGAAGCGATGCCTGGTTTCTGATGGGGGCCCGTACACCATAGCCATCTGGTCGAGGGCCTGATTCAACGTCAAACGATTACCCCGTGGAATCGTGAGAAAGGTGGCCAGAGAGTCATCGTCAAGAGCGTAAGGGAGAGCCCGAAGTGCCACGTCCACTGTCCACCCTGCCGTCTCGCTGTTGGAGACAAATCAGCATGCAAAAGCTGGCCAGTCACCACCCTTCGCCGAGAATACCTGAAGGGCTGGTAGACCCTGTTGTAACGCAGGCATCCAGCTTGTCATGGAATATTCTTCTGCAGCAGTTGCAGCGTTTACAGAAGCGCCGTACACGGGAATGTTCACCAGAAACGTCAGTCGCATCGCTGATGACGTGGCCGCGTCTGATTGGTGGGCACCGTGAGCAGAAGTGACGTGCTGTCCATGGCGCACGTGACTTCCGGTACGGATGACGTCATTTCCAGTGGAAGTGACGGCACTTTCCGGCGAAAGTGACGTCACCTCCGGCGGCGGCCGCGCTTCCGGCGGCAGTGATGTAATCTCAGGCGGAAGTGACGTCACTGCCAGCGGCATTCTCTGAACTGTGCGTGGGAACCGCCGAGGCAATGGCAGGAGCAGCACCCGTCTGCCGGTCTGGCCCCGCACCCTCTGCCACTGGTCCACCCCGTGTGATCTCGTTGAGGATTGAAGCGGCGGCATGCAGGAGGTCAAACTACGCTTGTGCCGGAGGCCCCGGGGAGAATGGAGCCTATGATGTATCCTGGTCAAACTCCATTTGGCGGAGCCAGGAGACTTAAAAAGCACCTTTGGGGCTCCTCCAGAAATGGCAAAAAAATCCCTGGCGAGTGGCTACTTGCAATGTTCGAATGCTCACTTCGGAGGAGAGGCTACCACTCCTCTGTCGGAGACTGGACTGGTACCGCCTGGATCTCTGTAGTATTCAGGAGGTCTTGTGGACCAGTTCTGGCTCCATTCATTGTGAGAGGTGGACAGTCCTCTCCTCGGGGCAGGAAACTGCCAAATAACAGGAAGTCGCTTTTCTCCTGAACAAAAGAATGAAGGGGGTGTGGGAGCATGGCGGTGAGGTGTGGGGAGCTGTAAGTCCCAGGCTACTGTAGGCTTGCCTCCCCATCAACGGGAGGTGAGGAATGATGGTGGTGGTGGATTACGACGCCACCGAAAATGAACATCAATGGAGAGCAGCAGGCAAGGCCTCTATGGCCTCCTGTCACAGATGCTGGCAAAAGTAACCCCACGGGATAGAGTCATCCTGTTGGGTGACTTTAATTCCTGAGTGGGTCATGACGCAGACACCTGGGCTGGTGGAATTGAAAGGCATGGGCCAGATCAACTCAATAACAATCGTGGGAGGCTGCTAGACTTCTGTGCAGCCCATGGGCTTTTAAATACCAACACACTGTTCCTGCACCGGCGCATCCACATAACAAGATGGATACACACCAGGTCCAAGCAAGAACATCTGCTGGATTATATAGTTACAGAAAAGTAGATTCGGGCCCATGTCCTTGAAAACATGGAGCTGATCTGGTCACTGGCCATCGGCTTGTCATGAGCAAAATGCACCTATCAAAATTCCACTCCAGTGGTGGGTGTCCATTTAGGACCCCATTTACACCCACAGTGGCTTGATCTCAGCTAAATGAAGAACGTTGCAAGCAAGACTTTCATCTTCGCTTGTAGCTGCGGTTGGTATCATCCCCCAACCCTCCTCCCTATGCCGAGGGGAAATAGGTGAGCTCTAGGACTGTGGCTAAAGTAGCTGCAATGGCTGCTTTGGGTACCTGGTCCAGACCACTCAATGATGCCCTGGCTGACAGAAGAGGTATTCAGGAAAGCTGAGTGACATGCCCACTCCCACCGTCTACAACATCCCAAATCAAAGAATGAGGAGGCTTACCGCAGCCTTCGCTCAGAGGTTTAGAGAGCCGTGCAGTACTGTAAAGACGAGTAGTGGTCGTGGGTTGCTGAGGAGTTGAAATCTCAAATCACTCTTTAATTTTATTTTTTTAAATAACTTGCAGTGCCACACCTATCACCATCTGATCTCTGACTCCCAGGAACTGCTGAGGAAGGGCTGCGTTTATATGAAGCATTCTCTATATGTATTATTACAAGTCTGTTCTATTGAACGGGTTCCATAGTATTGGAAGGATACTCTGGTGGTCCTCATCTTTAAGAAGGGGATTCGCACAGACTGTAACAACTAGAGAGGGATCTTCCTCTACAATGTCGAGAAATGTCCTGGCAAGGATTATTCAACATCACCATGCCAGACGCTCTGAGGAAAGACCTGCAGAGCCCAAATGTGGTTTCAGGCCAGGCGGTCCTTCACAGACACACTATTCTCTGTCCGTCTGCGACAGTGGATGTGTAAGGAATTCCAACAAGACTTTCAACTCTGCTTTATTGACTTGGTCATGACCTATGATAGCATTGTTCTTTGTGCTTTGTAGTCCCTGATTCTCTACTCACAATCATTGAGGACCTTCATGATGGTGGGCAGGCCCAAGTAAAGACTATATTATCTAATATATTTTTGGACCACGTAGTTCGAGAAGCCTCCCATGACTCTACCAGAAGAATTTCCATCTGGTACAGATACAATGGGAGGCTGATCAATGCCCATGTACGGTAAAGGAATGGCTCCCTATTGATAAACCATGGTATGCATGCTGATGATTTGGTGATTGCTGTTTACTCTGAGAATGATTTGGAGGCGCTGCTGCTGAATCTGGAGCTTGCTACTAATAGGTGAGGTTTACTATCAGCCCCACTAAAACTAAGTACCTTCCTGGGTACTTTGTGTCATCAAACACTACACCCCCTCAACTCCCGATTGGTAATGGGGCAGTTATCGAGAGAGTGGAGAGGTTTCCATACATGGGCAATGTGCTTATGAGCAGATCCATTTTGACAGCAGAGGTTTCTCTCCTAATCAAATGGGTCGCATTATCTTTTCACTAGCTGCATAACGTTGTGTGGAAGCGACATTGTATATCGCTCCACACGAAGCTCCGGGTCTTCTCGGCCACGGTCATGCCCTCCATTCTCTATGCTTGCGAAATATGGAACTCCCTCATGTAGAATCTGCACCTTTTTATAAATAATCAGGCTGGCCTGCCTACGATCCATCCTAGGTTTAACCAGGTTAGATTGTGTGAGGAGCTCATATATCCTTGAAAAACTTGACAGTCACATCGGTGAGCTCCTCACAGATGTGACTCGCATGCCAAGCCACCACATGCCCATATAACTTTTGTTTGGCTTGATAGAAGGGGCAAAAAGAGCGTGGCACGGGCTATAAAAGAGATGGACTGATGTGATATTCCAGGATATGGAGCTCGGTGGACGTGCCAATGACTGGTATCAGCGGCGTCAAGATCAGCTTCTGTGAAGGAGGCTCGTGAAGGATGCTATTGGGCAGTTGGAGGATGTCGCCCTCCAACACCAGTGGAGGGCAGAAGAGTGACGCTCACAGCAACGAGCTGAGTGCCAGTCGGCTAAAACACAGCATGTTGGTATAGTAGGGGGCACAGATGGTGCATCAGTCAGTCAACCCATAGCACCTGTGTCTGTCCCGTGACCACCTGCAAGTGAACCTTCGACATTTCCCGTGGCCTCAAAGTGCACCAAGCATGGCATAAGCGCCATGGTGATGTCATTGCCACGAAGTGGAAAATTGCGGTTGTCGTTGTTGGGCTTACAATACATCACGACCTGTTGGTTCATTGGTATAAAACATGAACATCCTTGTCCTTTAAATTACTTTTGGACCTCAGATTTACTTTTGATTGTACATGTGTAGTAGGTTAGATTCAGGTACACACTGGACTTTGGAAGCAACACTCTTTATTAGCTAACACAACAGGTAACACTTAACATAACGACTTAGGGTGATAGCCACCGTTTCTAACTTAGCTAACCCACAGGGGTACTACATCAGTGGACCAGGATAGCCCAACACGATGCCTGGTCCACTAGTGGAGACTGGAGAGCTTCATCCCAGAGATGACCCAGCAGAACAGCACAGAACAGCCCAGCTCTCCGTCCACGCCCCGCTTATAACCACTCTGGCATGGCCGGCTCCGCCCCAGGCCTCGCCCCCCTTCCTGATCCTTCGGGAAGGCCTGAACCCCAACAAAGTGACCCCCCTGGGGCCCCTGGCCCCCCTTTATCCGGTCACGTGTCCTGTTGGGTTCACGCAGAGTGTCACGGCCTGACATGATCCCTGTGACACCTGTCTACAGCCCCCATACTGAGCCAATACAGTAGTGTCGTTCTACTACACTACACATGCAATTGGTCACTCTGCTTTGTTCACACTTCAAGTTATAAATGTATTTGTTTTTGTTCAAGTGATCCATTCTATTAGCTTTGCATTTTTTATGCTAGTCGAACCAGGTTGATGCACGACCTTGCCATTCCGGATTGTTTTGTTCACCCTATTTTGTACTGTAACCAGGTTTCTCTAACCAGGTCCCCGTCGAAAATGAGCATTTGTTGGTCATTGGGGTTCACCTGTGCCAAAATTAACCTATGATATACAGTGAGGGAAAAAAGTATTTGATCCCCTGCTGATTTTGTACGTTTGCCCACTGACAAAGAAATGATCAGTCTATAATTTTAATGGTAGGTTTATTTGAACAGTGAGAGACAGAATAACAACAACAAAATCCAGAAAAACGCATGTTAAAAATGTTATAAATTGATTAGCATTTTAATGAGGGAAATAAGTATTTGACCTTCTCTCAATCTGAAAGATTTCTGGCTCCCAGGTGTCTTTTATACAGGTAACGAGCTGAGATTAGGAGCACACTCTTAAAGGGAGTGCTCCTAATCTCAGCTTGTTACCTGTATAAAAGACACCTGTTCACAGAAGCAATCAATCAATCAGTTTCCAAACTCTCCACCATGGCCAAGACCAAAGAGCTCTCCAAGGATGTCAGGGACAAGATTATAGACCTACACAAGGCTGGAATGGGCTACAAGACCATCGCCAAGCAGGTTGGTGAGAAGGTGACAACAGTTGGTACGATTATTCGCAAATGGAAGAAACACAAAAGAACTGTCGATCTCCCTCGGCCTGGGGCTCCATGCAAGATCTCACCTCGTGGAGTTGCAATGATCATGAGAACGGTGAGGAATCAGCCCAGAACTACACGGGAGGATCTTGTCAATGATCTCAAGGCAGCTGGGACCATAGTCACCAAGAAAACAGTTGGTAACACACTACGACGTGAAGGACTGAAATCCTGCAGCGCCCACAAGGTCCCCCTGCTCAAGAAAGCACATATACATGCCCGTCTGAAGTTTGCCAATGAACATCTGAATGATTCAGAGGACAACTGGGTGAAAGTGTTGTGGTCAGATGAGACCAAAATGGAGCTCAAGGCATCAACTCAACTCGCCGTGTTTGGAGGAGAAGGAATGCTGCCTGTGACCCCAAGAACACCATTTCCACCGTCAAACATGAAGGTGGAAACATTATGCTTTGTGGGTGTTTTTCTGCTTAGGGGACATGTACCGTCAAATCTTGGGTGAGAACCTCCTTCCCTCAGCCAGGGCATTTAAAATGGGTCGTGGATGGGTATTCCAGCATGAAAATGACCCAAAACACACGGCCAAGGCAACAACGGAGTGGCTCAAGAAGAAGCACATTAAGGTCCTGGAGTGGACTAGCCAGTCTCTAGACCTTTAATTCTAGATTTGAAGCTTTCGTGACTGCAAGGATTCATATTCTTAGGTTTTTTCGGTAAAGTCACGTAGATAAAAAAATTAAAATTAATGAAAGTAAAATAAAATAAAAATTTAAGTTAAAATCACTACGTTTCGGAGGCAACACAAGCTTCCGTCTTCAGGTGGAACCGTCACAGCACGCTTGTTGTATCAAGTAAATGAGAGATTCTAAGAGATACTACCCCGTATATATACTGGTTGAGGGGGGGGGGGATGGGCTAGGATAGGTCCCTTTTTATTACTATGGTAAGGTGCGGATTGAGACTATGGCTGAGAGGGGGGGGGGGGGGGTGCGAGAGTTGTTAAAGTGCAACTGCTGCTAATGAGACCGAGCCTCTGCCATGTAGATGGTAAAAGCACAAAAGCAGGTCAGGAAGGAACAGCCTCGTGCTGTGTTGCTTGGTGGGTTAAACTTATAGCAGGAAACCAGTGTGTGAAAAAAGAAGCTAAACATGGTAAAACAAAACCGGCTGTCTATCAGTAAACTGTACAGTAACTCAAAAATAGTTGTCTGTCAAATAAGAAGGTTCAAATATGTGTAGTAATTTTTTTTTTGCATGGTTAATCACATCTTTCCAATGATTACTCCGTTTGTACCCATCATCACGGTTGAAATTATGTCTGTGTTTGTATATTTGTATGGCTTCGTGTACAAACCGTTGATAGTAGCCAGGAGTTTTGCAGAGCACCTTGGTCTCGTAAAAGACAATAAGTCTCCAGACCTTAATCCCATAGAAAATCTGTGGAGGGAGCTGAAGGTTCGAGATGCCAAACGTCAGCCTCGAAACCTTAATGACTTGGAGAAGATCTGCAAAGAGGAGTGGGACAAAATCCCTCCTGAGATGTGTGCAAACCTGGTGGCCAACTACAAGAAACTTCTGACCTCTGTGATTGTCAACAAGGGTTTTGCCACCAAGTACGAAGTCATGTTTTGCAGAGAGGCAAATACTTATTTCCCTCATTAAAATGCAAATAAATTTATAAAATTTTTGACATGCGTTTTCTGGATTTTGTTGTTGTTATTCTGTCTCTCACTGTTCAAATAAACCTACCATTCAAATTATGAACTGATCATTTCTTTGTCAGTGGGCAAACGTACAAAATCAGCAGGGGATAAAATACTTTTTTCCCTCACTGTATCGCTACATCTCAGATGAATTAGCTGAAATCTCTCCCACCTGGTACGTTCAGCCACCTAACTAAACTCACGCGATTGGACCTGAATGTCAATCAGCTGCAGGGAGGAATTCTGCCGGGCCTCTTGCTTGTGACAAATCGGCCTCCAGACCACCGGTTTCTTTGAATTGAACGTCTTTCTAATGGAGGGGGGGGGGGGGAGATACTGAATGTATAAACCTATCCAGTTAGGCTTGCTTCAACTGATGCAGGTGAACTGTCATATGTTAAGGGGAGTTGTCACGTAATTATATTTGTGTTCCTTATATTTTCCGTCACGATGGTTTTGGGCTAGTCTACGTTGTGTATCACAGAGTTTTGAATCCAACTGTCCCACATTTAACAGATAAAGGTCTTGCCTATGATCATCTGACAGTTCGCCAGAATTTATTCAAGCAAGCCTCATTCTGGTGATAAGACAACGAATGTCGAAATAAATCCAAAGTATGCTGGTATTGATGCTATGTTTCTGAAATTATGCACTCCCATGAGGCCAAGGCGCTGATTGAATCTGTAAAAAAAACATTTATGTTTATGTAGAGGGACAAATATGTATGTTTGCTGAACCTCTTTCACACCGTACATAGCTAACGGTGCTGATATAGGAAGGAGGCAGAGTGTCTGTGTATCTATTTTGTTTGTTGAAAGTTCATGTTAGACCACAAGGAAGTGCCAGATCCAAAAGGCACAAAGCCCCTTGCAGATAATTAACTCGCGTCTCTTGACAGAGCGAAGACCCATTTGAATGTTGCTAAATTATAAAGCAATAACTCATGCCAGCAAGACTGAACACAAACACCAAATTAGGGTATCGTTTCGATCCCGACCCTGATGCCTGTATATTTGGAGTTTGCATGTTCTCCCCGTGGTCGCATGGGTTTTCTCTGGGTCATCCGGTTTTTCCCTCCACATTTAGAAACATGCGTGTAAAGTATTTGGCTGACATACATTTCGATACGATAAGCCACTTCATTGGGCTATCACTGCATCGCGCACTTTTTGATACGCTTCTGCGGCTGTCTTGAAGGCTTTTCCTTCCGATGTTAGGAAGCCACTGGAGCTAAGCATTTTTTTATGCAGATTGAAAACTAATTTCTGACGAGCTGCTGTGTTTTTAGTTTGTTATCCTATCCCGAATCTCTGATTAGCATGGTTGGCTGCGTACGGTGCAAAAGAAGTGCAACATACATACCAACATTTGTAGCCAGGTCGATTCTGAATGCGAGCTATATACCTTTGGGTCTCACCTGATATTAAAGCAACATGTTTAGTTTAAATAATTATTACAAAAACATGTTATATTATGGAAATCAAGTATAACATTGTTAAGTCGAACCCAGACCAGAATAAAGGGATATAGAAGCGAGTGAGAGCCAAAGGAAATGCTTCTGGAAATGCTTAATGCTTACTTGACAATGAAGAGCAAGTTATCACCCCTGGATTGGACACCTAGGGAAGGACAAAGAGTGTGACTCAAAAGCTGAGATGTACTGAGAGAGAGAAAAATAAGCGTGGCAAGTTGCACTCTGAGAAGGAGAAAGGGAACATAATCTACATTTCTTGTGCATCCAAACCATGGCCAGCTCTACCTGCAGACTAACCAACTAAAATCTCTCCCAGCCACGCTGTTTGATCGTCTGACGGAGCTGAACAAAATTGTGGGCATGGCTGTCAAACGATCGCCGAATGCTACCTTCACGTATCAAATACACTGATCACATTTAAGTTATAGATTTGAATCTTCATCTCAATACGCTATGGCTGACAATGAGTATGAATCCATATTTATATTCAGGCAGCCGCTAAATCTGTTTGGTTTACATGTCCGTGCCATGAGCTGCCTTGCTTTGTAGTGCTTACTGAAATAAAGGTTGATATTCATTGGCAAGGTAACTCGTGCAAATTTCTACATTGGAATACACATATTTAACAAATTGGTGACACTGATCAAAGATTCGGAATCATTCGTCTGTGAATTGAGGCACCGGGTAATTCAGTGGCGAGTTCAACCCAGGTCTTGAGAAGTGAGACTGGAGCTCTTAGGCATAATGGTCCAGCCAGTTGAGGAAGTAAGCAATTATTATTTTTATTATTGTTTATGGATTGTCCAAAGGGACGTGTATATGTTCGTATTAATACAATTAATGTATTGGAATATATAAAATGATCCCCGCTATAGTAATATGCAATTTGATGCACCAAGGTCTTTATGTCTCCAGAACCTGATGTACCCAATTCTTGAGGTTTCCAAGTCTTGAAGTTCCCAGGTGATGATGTACCCAGGTGAAGATGTACCCAGGTGTTGATGCACCCAGGTGTTGATGTACCCAGGTGTTGATGTACCCAGGTCTTGATGTACCCAGGTGATGATGTACCCAGGTTTTGATGTACCCAGGTGTTGATGTACCCAGGTCATGATGTACCAAGGTGTTGATGTACCCAGGTGATGATGTACGCAGGTGTTGGTGTACCCAGGTGTTGATGTACCCAGGTGTTGATGTACCCAGGTGGTGATGTACCCAGGTGTTGATGTAAACAGGTGATGATGTACCCAGGTAATGATGTACCCACCTGTTGATGTACCCAGGGGTTGGTGTACCCAGGTGTTGGTGTACCCAGGTGTTGATGTACCCAGGTGGTGATGTACACAGGTGTTGATGTACACAGATGATGATGTACCCAGGTGATGATGTACCCAGGCGTTGATGTACCCAGGTGGTGATGTACCCAGGTGATGATGTACTCAGGTGATGATGTACCCAGGTGTTGGTGTACCCAGGTGTTGATGTACCCAGGCGATGATGTACCCAGGTGATGATGTACCCAAGTGTTGATGTACCCAGGCGTTGATGTACCCAGGTCATGATGTACCAAGGTGTTGATGTACCCAGGTGATGATGTACGCAGGTGTTGATGTACCCAGGTGGTGATGTACTCAGGTGATGATGTACTCAGGTGTTGGTGTACCCAGGTGTTGATGTATCCAGGTGTTGTTGTAACCAGGCGATGATGTACACAGGTGTTGATGTACCCAGGTGTTGATGTCCACAGATGTTGGTGTACCCAGATGTTGATGTACGCAGGTGATGATGTACACAGGTGGTGATGTACCCGGGCGATGATGTACCCAGGTGATGATGTACCCAGATGATGTACCCAAGTGTTGATGTACCCAGGTGTTGGTGTACACAGGTGTTGATGTACCCAGATGTTGATGTACCCAGGTGGTGATGTACCCAGGTGTTGATGTACACAGGTGATGATGTACCCAGGTGATGATGTACCCAGGTGTTGATGTGTAGTGACATAAGAAGGGAGGGGCTGCTGGGGGCTCTGGGACCCTGGGTGGGCCAGACGCTTAAGCCTCTTGGCACCAGGCGTTGGGTTCTCAGGCGGGGCCAGACGCTTAAGCCTCTTGGCACCAGGCGTTGGGTTCTCAGGCGCTTAAGCCTCTTGGTGTCAGAAGTGGGGTGCATGTTGTGCAGGGAGTGAACGATGGGTCGTCTCAGCTCGGTCGGTACAGCTATATGCTGCGGGTTCTGGAGACACTTGTAGAGGTAACTTCTTTATTATAATACAACACTCCAACAGTACTCCAACACTCCAACTCTCCAACACTCCTGATACTCTGTTACAGCCTAGGTACACAGCGTAGATACTCTACTCTGGCTACGCTCTGGAACTTGCCCTCACAAGGTCGTATAGTCGGGAGTTCCAGAGTCCCAGCGTCGTTGGGTTGAGTCGGGAGTTCCAGAGTCCCACCACTGGATCTCACAGCATCCCAGGGTCTTCAGATGGTTCGTCGTGGGTCTTGGGTCTTGAGTTACAACTGGGCTCTGATCGTCCAGGGAGCACTCCTTTTATGCCTGGTCCAACGAGGGGTGGGGCCGTGTGCGCCACCAGACATCCCACAGAGCACACACAGCCCCCTCCCCCCATTGGCGGCGCCAAGAGGCTTAAGCGCCTGAGAACCCATGCCTGGTGCTAAGAGGCTTAAGCGTCTGGCCCCGCCTGAGAACCCAACGCCTGGTGCTAAGAGGCTTAAGCGTCTGGCCCACCCAGGGTCCCAGAGCCCCCAGCAGCCCCTCCCTTCTTATGTCACTACATTACCCCCCTCTACGTAGCCTCCAGCCATCCCGGCTGTCAATAATTAGAAAGTTTAAATTAACGAAAGGGAGAGAGAGAAAAAAAATACGCGAGCCTCAACAGGAAAAGAAAAGAGAACAAGAAAGCAACCATAATTACCATAACCAACCTGTACAACTCTACACTATATACAAGCATCAATCAACAAAAAGGTGAAGCAATGACACGTGAACAAACGACCCGCGGCACACCTAGCCCTCCTCGGGATCCGCATAGAAAACGGGGAATTAACAATAACAAATATACAGATTTCGACGCGTTGGATGCACAACCACCGCATGGATGGCAGGGTTCCACACCACCCTGCCAGCCTCCCATCCGTCAGGTGGAGAGAAGGCGAAGACGAACATGTCGAGCATCCCTCTACACACACTAATCTGGACGTCTGTCTACGTCCCGGGTCGAGAAGTCGTACTTCAGGGCCGACCTATGTACTGGGCAAAGAAATCGCACTTCAGGGCTGCTCCAGTATCTACATTTTAAAATATATATAAAATTTACATGACACAAACAAAATAAATCTGCCTGCTCCTGTCCAGAAATGGTGGCCGCACGCGCGAACCGCATCTCCAAAAGGCATCCCGTGCTTGCGTCCCAGCAGCCGTCAATGAGGACCACCACCGACATTACATGTCAACCGTTAGCACCCCCCGCCTTTCCAACGTGGCGTCTCCATCCTAAAACCGCGCACGTCGGCCATATCGGGGGGCTTCAACCCAGTCTCTCTCCAAGACTCGCATCGCAGCATATAGCTGTACCGACCGAGCTGAGACCCAATCTCTCTCCAAGACTCGCATCGCAGCATATAGCTGTACCGACCGAGCTGAGAACCAATCTCTCTCCAAGACTCGCATGGCAGCATATAGCTGTACCGACCAAGCTGAGACGACCCAATCTCTCTCCAAGACTCGCATCGCAGCATATAGCTGTGCCGACCGAGCTGAGATGACCCATCGTTCACTCCCTGCACAACATGCACCCTAACAACTGAGGGATACAGTCCCAACGTAACAGGACAACTACACATGAACACCACGAATCTCCAGCCCACTGTTTCAACGCGCCTCGCAGTGTTTCAATCTCCGGGCTGTCAGGTCAAGCCGTCAGCCATAGCATGACGGGACCACACTCTCCGAGCCATGTGAGCACACAGCCCACTAGGCTAGACATGCCACGGAGTGTCTCTATCTCCGGGCTGTCAGGTCAAGCCGTCAGTCATAGCATGACGGGACTACACTCTCTGAGCCATGTGAGCACACAGCCCAGTAGGCTTGACATGCCACGGAGTGACTCTATCTCCGGGCTGTCAGGTCAAGCCGTCAGCCATAGCATGACGGGACCACAACTCTCGTGTTAGACATGCAACACCCGCTGGCCCATCCTGGTCAGGATCTGCATCCCAAGATATTTGAGAGCCAGCCTGACAATTCCAAATCCTTGGCAGCATGTCATCATCTCAAGATAAATGCCCCATACAGTCTATACATCGTTAACAATTACAGCACAAGCTATACATTAACAATCACGAACAAAGCTCAATACAAACCATACATTGTTAACAATCACAAGCAAAGTTTCGCACACACATTGACAACACTCACGAGCGAAGCTCCACACAGTTTACTCAACAACAGTCACGACTCCCCGACGACAACGAAGAAAATGTCAACAAGGAAATCATTCATCCGGAGCGTGTAAATGTACGAAATGTCAGGGGCCTGGTCTCCCGACCTCCAACCTTTGGCCAGAGCAGCACAGGCGGCGACCAGCGTGTCGGTCTATGTGCTGGCCCTGGCGCTGGTTACAGTAAGAATGGCGCCTCACTGTCCGGTCGCAGCGCTGATGACGCGGTATGCTAGGTTGAAGCCAGCTGTCGTCCGGCAGTGAAGGTCGCAGCGCTGATGACACGGCGTTGCTAGGTTGCAAACAGCTGTCACCCGGCGGTGAGGGACGCAGCGTTGATGACGCGGCGTCGTCGGGTTGGCCCACGCTGGGCCCGGAAGTGACGTCGCTCCCAGCGGTCATTGCTCCCCCGGCAGAAGTGACGACACACCCGGATGTATTTGCGGCGGGAACGGCTGCCATCTTTGTGTGGGAGCCGGCGGGATGGCGCGGCCGCTACGCCGCCTCTCTCCCTGCTGTCTCCGCCTGTGAGCGACGCATGTCGTCCAGGATGGAGACGGTGGCGTGGAGCAGCTCGGTGAGGCGAAGCAGCGTTTCCTCCATTGCTGCTCCCGACGCTGGAGGAGGATCGGCAGGTGTGGTGGACGACTGCTCAGCCGGCGGTGCAGCGTCGTTGTCGGCCCGAGTTGGCTGCCCCGTCCCCGCTTGCTCTTCAACATCGCTGTCAGGTACGTGGCTCCCTTCTTTGCCACTTCTGACGCCAAATGTAACGGGTTCTGGAGACACATGTAGAGGTAACTTATTTATTATAATACAACACTCCAACAGTACTCCAACAGTACTCCAACACTCCAACTCTCCAACACTCCTGATACTCTGTTACAGCCTAGGTACACAGCCTAGATACTCTACTCTGGCTACGCTGTGGAACTCGCCCTCACAAGGTCGTAGAGTCGGGAGTTCCAGAGTCCCAGCGTCGTCGGGTTGAGTCGGGAGTTCCAGAGTCCCACCACTGGCTCTCACAGCATCCCAGGGTCTTCAGATGGCTGGTCGTGGGTCTTGGGTCTTGAGTTACAACTGGGCCCTGATCGTCCAGGGAGCTCTCCTTTTATGCCTGGTCCAACGAGGGGTGGGGCCGTGTGCGCCACCAGACATCCCACAGAGCACACACAGCCCCCCCCCCCCGTTGGCGGCGCCAAGAGGCTTAAGCGCCTGAGAACCCAATGCCTGGTGCCAAGAGGCTTAAGCGTCTGGCCCACCCAGGGTCCCAGAGCCCCCAGCAGCCCCTCCCTTCTTATGTCACTACAGATGTACCCCAATGTTTCCTTTTGCATTATGACTGCAGGTATTGTGGTCTATGCAAACATGACTCCTTGTAAAAAGGTGTCAGTTTTGTTGCCAGATAGAAGGGTAAAAAACAATTATCATATTTTTACTGGCAAATGAGGTTCCCATAGTGTAGATGCTTGCCCCGAGCTCTCATACTCTGATGGTGCATTGTCTTTGAGTTGTGCGCCTTTTGGCGTCATCTGGTCCAACCCATGTGAGACTAGGCTCTAAGGAAAGCTGTCTCGGGTGTGGACCAATCAACTTCAAGGACAGTGCACATTATCAGAGTTGTGTTTTTTGTTTGCATTATGACTGCAGGTATTGTGGTCTATGCAAACATGACGCCTTGTAAAAAGGTGTCAGTTTTGTTGCCAGATAGAAGGGTAAAAAACCAATTATCGTTTGCGTTTATTTGTGACCATTAACTCCCTCATTTGTGACTTTTGCAATATTCCTTAAACACTTTCTCCTCGTTCTCCGCAATATTAACTTTTGTCAGTATTTTTTTGTTGCTGTTCCCACGCACCATGGATCTTCCTTTTAAAATAGTTGAGAATGTTTTGTGTCTTATACATGGGCTAGCGATGTCTAGTAGTTCTAAGGCTATTTAAGAGATCAATTGTGGCGATTAACAACCCATTGTCTTATTTATTAAGCGCTCGGGAGTGGTGGGAATTGGCCTGCATGTGGCAGAATGCTGCACCACAACGACCCAACAAGCCCGGCCATAACACTCGGAGAGCTTAAATGGAGAAACACATGAAAGGGGACATATTAGGCAATGTAGGTGCTATAGAGAAGGGCCATTGCCTGAAACGTCACATTTAAGTTTCCATTAAAGGCCGCGCACAGTGGTGATATAGTGAACGAATGTGCTGGGCGTTTTTTTTTATTTTATTAGTACCTGGTGCGGTCTGTAAACATTGCCCCTAGGGAGACAAAGGCGGTCGGGCGTGGTGCTGGCCACTCACCCTTGTGTCCCATTCTGACCTTCATAGGTGCTTGCTAACAGCATTTGCCCCAACAGTCTCTTATGACTATACTTGGGATATTTGTCTTTGGGGGGGGCGGGGGGGCTTTATCCAGCAGTGGATAGACCGTGGATTATCATGATGATGGTGTTCATGATAATGATGGACAACTGTTCAAAAACAGAATCTTTATTTAGTCTGGAGGAATGTGATGACCTTTTACGCTTTTTTCTCACATATTTCCACTCAGGGTGTGTCAGCAAGATAAACACGCACGCGTGTCTTGTTACACATATTCTGTGTGTGCGTGTACCACACAGGGCCCCCACAATACCTGCACATGTGACTCGCCTCTCCCGTCGGCCAATCCGGGACAAGGAAGCGCGTGGGCGAGAGGTGAGGTCGCCTTTAACGCGTCTTTGGAGAGCCCTCCAATGCGCATAACCCCACGGACCGAGAGCACAGAGTCAAGACAGCGTCACTGCCAGGTGAGATATCTTTAATTTCACAGTTTCAATATCAACTGAATCGGTTTTAAAACAACAACAATAATAATAACCAACGTTCGCCAATGAGTCGGGGTGACGTCACGACGGCGCCTGTGCCAGGCTCGACGCACTTAGAAATGAGATGGGTTTACGTGGTACAGGAGGATGTGGAGCTGAGTGGACTTGCCGATGACCGGTGCGAGCAGTGTCTAGATCGGTTTCTATGGATGATGAAGCCCGAAAAGGTCGCTTCTGTGCAGTTGGAGGCAGTCATCCTCCAACAATAGGCAGGACTAAGGAGTGACACTCATTACGAGCGGAGCAGCAGGCAACAAAAACACAAAAATTTGGTACGGTTGGTGCATTTGCCAGTCATCTCAGTCAGTCAACCCATGACACCTTGGTCTGTTCCCTGACCTGCCAGTGAGCCTTAGACACTTTACGTGGCCTCGAAGTGCACATAGTTTTAAGACATACTATTCCACCATTCAGCCATTACTTCACTTGTTCTTCTACTGACGTAGAGAGAGTGGATACAAATTATATTCGTGATCTAGGCGTATTCCATCCAAACCCAACATTTTCTTCGTTGCTATTTTGCTCTAGCAGGAACCCAGATGGCAGAAACCGGGACGTTGGAGTGCAAGGGGGTGGACGTGGAGGCCGTCATCGCTGGGACTCCCACGAGCTGCAAGGTGGCCGTGGAGATCTCAAACTTCTCCGGCCGCATGCTGTATGCGCCCGTGTGAGTCGTGGTGAAATGCTATCTCAGTCAGTCAACCCACATCTGTGTGCGTGTGCGACAATTTAAAGCACTCAACAAGCGCAAACGGCTTAACGCAAATTGTCCACCACATTGCTGCGTGCAACTAACCGTCTTGCTCGTTGAGGACCTGAGTCATACACGGACGCCTAGATGGCGAATCATCAACGTTTAAGTGACAGTGTTAGGAGAGAGCTTGGGAATGCAGTGCCAACGTGCAGGAAGAGGAATGGAGACGGGGGTTTTGTGTTGACGTGAGATTTAAAAATAGTGTACACACACACACAAGAACTGGAGAACGATTCAGCATTATTTAGTGCAATAACAAGCGCGGTAGTCTTATATAATTCGTCAAACGAAGAGGCAGGGGGTGATCATTTCGGACCCAGGAACACGCAACCCTAGTTTTACCTCGGAGGTTTATTGTTTGTTGAACGCAGTTTTGCCCAACACGGAATTTTTCAGGAATGTAACCCACGCCCGTTTGGCGAGGTCCGTCTGTATAAGTGCTACGGCACAAGACCACGCCTGGCCGCCTTTGTCTACTCAATGGTGATGTTCGCACAGCACACCAGGTACTGGTGTTGGTCGTAAGAGAAAAAAAATTCGGGTCACTGCTTTCGTAACGCAGCGCAAACTGCAACACTACCGCACCCAACACACTCACTCAGTGGCGGCTCATAACATTTCCACGAGGTGGGGCTGTTGTGAGTGACCTCTGAAAAGATGGTGTTCTAATTAAGAAAAACCTCGTCATGTTATTGGCCTTCCCGTGAAAGTAATATAACTGCGTTATCTACCAGCTGCAATAATTTATAAATACGAAACAAAACAACAAAGTACTCAAATGCTGCCCCCATGACCCTCAAATCAATACTACACAACCCGTTTGACACTGCCCAAAGCCTAAACAACAATTAATGATCAGCTGACACGACTCAACCAAAACACCGCATACTATACATTAACAGCCACATACCGTCGTACACCCACCGACAGAAAAAGCTTTGATCTGCATTCACTGACGACGTTAATACCATGTACAAAGGCCTCACTATTTACTTCACTTCCATGAGAGCTTGTGTCGTTGTGTGGTCACTGATGATCTCACTGTTATCCGTGGCAACCGTAACATCATTTTACACCGACTACATTTTCTAATGGAAAGATATGCCTATTGTGACATTCGACTACACATTGCTGTCGTTTCCTCTTAGAGCGTGTAGGCCGTGACCTGCTATATTTGCACAGTGCAACCTTGCGTTGTGACATCGTCATTACAGCCATGGGCGTCTTTTTCACCGCCCTGAATGGGCATCAAACGGCGTGGCTAAAATGCGAAGCTAATCGCAATGAATCAGGGGTAAATCTCTCACTCGGACGCATTCACAGCCGCCCCGAGACCTCCCCGAGGCACAAATTAGACTGTGTTGCAGCCGTTTCTAATATGAACTTAAAATGTTTTCCTCTTTAGGCAATTCACGTCGAAAGAACCATTACATTAAAAAAAACACAACAAAATAATTTATAGAAAAGTTTTTTTATTATAAAAGTTATTTCTCATCTCCAGCTGCTTGGTGGGGCGGCGCCCCAAAACCCTTAGTCGACGAACCATGCATGCACTCACTTTCACACACACGTGCACGTGCACACACACAAATCAAAGTAGATTTTTTTAAATATACGGGCGTTCGTAAGTCGGGCGTTCATAAGTCGAGGACTGTATATATAATGCAGCCACATTTAATGAATGAACCACATTCTCCACAGATGGTACATGGAAGCGGCACGGTGGAGTACAGTATCCCCAGCGAGATTTTCCCGAACGAGAAACGGGCGTGCGGATTCCGCAAGGTGAAGACCGGCTTCTTTGGCTGCACCGGTATACTCATCTACCGCATCAAGGATTCCGACAAATGCCTGTGCCTTATGTTCAGCAACCCTTTCACAATGGCCTTCAGTAGGCAGTTCGCGATCTCCTTGCAGAACTGGGTACCTGAGAACACACCGGCAAGGCTCTACGACGAGATGATGAAACGAGATTTGAAGAATGCAAGAACGACGTTCGCGAAGTCCATGGCACGAGGGTCGGATTTGACGGCCGAGTGCTCCTCGACCGCGCTCAAAGTTAAGGCCAAGATGCTCGACGAGTCGGCCTCCATCGTGTGGCTGAAAGTGATGGATCTGCCTGTGCAGGCACCGCAGTCTGCGATTAATTCCAATGACAGGTTCTACCCGAACTTTGCTCAGAATCCAAATTTTGTATTAAAAAAAGGAGAATACAATGGGTAAATTTGTAGAGGGTTGAATTTAGATTTCAACAGAAAGTCGGTCATTTGTGCGGTCGTGTACACATGTGCGTGCATGCACCAAACACACACACACTCGTGTAAGAAAGAAAAATATCCCCTGTATAGCCTACAAATGTAGAGGCAAGAGCTGTTAACAATCAGATATTCAGGCAGAGTTTCCCAAACTGCACTCTTCGCGATCAACCACGCTAGTCTTTCCGTATTTGCCAATTTACTCCTCACTAATAAATTGCAAATTAACTCATTCCACGTCGCACTCGCCGGATGATTGTTAAACACGTCTCACGTGAGGTGCTAAGGAATTATTGCTGTCTGCGTCACTTGGACCACTTGTACACACACACCTGGAACAGGTGTACACATACACAGAACACCTTTACACACACATTGAACACCTATTTACACACACACGGAACACGTGTATATATACACGTGGAACACGTATTTACACACACACACGTACACCGAGATATACATTTTTATTTTAATCACTTCGATTGGCGTGTTCCTTGTCCATTGCGTAACCCTCACACTCAACCCGAACTTATCCCCACACAAACTCTACACACACACACATCTGAAATGTCCTCGAATTAGGCGCACTCACAACTGCTTGGGAGGCAACACTGTTTATTGTTAACTGAACGTAACACTTTAATATAGGGTGGTGACCACCGACCTATTCTCGCTAACACACACTATCACTCACTAACACTGACTCTCGGATAAATCGAGCATGACCAAGCCAGGAGGGCTATTGATTGGCCACGCTGACTTGAGCCTTGACTCGTATTCACGAGGCGTCTTCACGAGGCATCTTCTTCCTTGACATGAGCAGCCTCGAACCCGATGCGGAGGCCGCTTATATGCGCCTCGGCGTGTCCGGGCCACACCCCGGCCACGCCCACCTTCGAGAACTCTCGAGAAGCTCCTCTCCTTCTAGATTTGAAGCTTTCGTGACTGCAATGATTCATACTCTTAGGTTTTTTCGGTAAAGTCACGTAGGTAAAAAATAAAATAAAAAAAATTACTAAAAGTAATAATAGAAATAAAATAAAATAATAAATCACGACGTTTCGGAGGCAACACAAGTCTCCGTCATCAGGTACGGCAATTCTAGCTGTGACGGTCCCACCTGATGACGGAGACTTGTGTTGCCTCCGAAACGTCGTAATTTATTATTTTATTTCTATGATTACTTTTAGTAATTTTTTATTTTATTTTTTACCTACGTGACTTTACCGAAAAAACCTAAGAGTATAAGCTCCTCTCCTGTCCACGTGGCCCCCAAGGTGCCCCCGGGGCTCCTGGCCCCCGCCTTGATCCGGTCACGTGTCCAGCCGGGTTCACTCAGAGGGCCACGGCCTCACGCAACCCCCGCGGCACTCACCCACGGCTTCCAGATCCCCTGAACCGGCCGTGGCGTTATTCCCGCCTCCAGACGGGATGACGTCATGTGTGTGTGTAGACCCGCATGGTAGTGACGCTCCCCCCGCATAGTGACGTCAAACACGTGTGTGTGTGCCCACAGTAGTGACGTTACAAGTCACTACAAAAGTAATTGCATTGCAATGTGTAAATGACACTGTGTAACAAAAAAAAATTGTTCCTGGGTAGTGTTATTTTCTAATTGCTTATGCCTCAAAAGTATAGAAAATGGTTATTTCCGCACAGACTTTGCTTTTGTGACCAGGACAGTGATATTTTGAAATTGACCTATTTTAAATGAGAAAACGTGCGCATTTGAGTCATTCCTTCACGTAAAATCCTGCTCACAAAAGCGAAGTTTGGGCGGAATAATAACCATTTTTTATACTATTGAGGCATAAGCAATTAGAAAATAACACTTACTACCCAGGAACAAAAATCGTGTTACATAGTGTTATTCGTATGATTCAAGATGGGAGATAACGACTCGTTAAGAAAGTATACATAAGTTGACATTTCGCCTGCGACCCATATCTTCCCTCATCATAAAAATAAAAGTATTTTTTACACATCCCATCAGCCAAACGACCCTCTGGGAGTGCATACACGTATCATATCTGTCTTGTTTTGCGTGCCACTTTCTTACTAGTCACCACGCTTGTGTTGCCTTTGCTCTGCCTGCAGGTGTAAACACCGTGTGTGCAGGTGTAAACACCGTGCGTGCAGGTGTAAATACCGTGCGTGCAGGTGTAAACACTGTGGGTGGGTCTGAGACGGTATATTACCGCAGGATGAAACGCGTCTAGTAAGCGTCAGCATTGACATCAACACGTGTGTGTGTGAATCTGTTCTCAAGGTAAGTGTGAACAGTGCCG
The DNA here is from genome assembly GCF_015708825.2 of Lethenteron reissneri. Classification (NCBI taxonomy): domain Eukaryota; kingdom Metazoa; phylum Chordata; class Hyperoartia; order Petromyzontiformes; family Petromyzontidae; genus Lethenteron; species Lethenteron reissneri. The sequence continues at coordinate 25,830 of NW_026892406.1, read as the reverse complement.
TGTATGGTAGCTCACTTCACGGTCTGCACCAATCTCTCCATCGCAGTCATGCAGTTTGCACGAACATTTGCAACGCGCAGCTGTGTTTTGCTCGACAGCAGATACACTGTAGATCCCATGCTGGTGGTATATGCATGGAGTCCATATCGCCTGTGTTGCTAGGAGAGGTCTGGTCAGTTTCATTTCATTTATTTCGTATAGCCCTGTGAGCCATTCGGCTCTTGAATCGGGTGCAACCGCAACAAACAAAACACCAAAACATGAACAAGAAAACATCTTAAAGTGACTATGCGCAAACAGAAAAATCCAGGAAAAAACAGCAAAATCTTCCAGAAAAAGCATCGTACACCAACGCTGTGTGCAAAAATCCCAGTGGGATGCAAGTCAAACAACCACAACCACAAGACAACTTAGATTAAAGCCATCAGTTTAACTCCGTACTACAACAAACAAACATGGCCAAACCAAAAAACTTTCGAAATCACCAAAATAAAGCCATAAAAGCAATGTACAGTGATCATAGGAACTGTGACCGAAATTTCACAATAAACGGCATAAACAAAATGTACCACCAAACCCTGCAGCCATAGCTACTGTAGCTGCATGAGTCACTCCACAACAGCATCAGTAGGAGTATCAAATGTTTCAAATGCACCTTTAAAGATCAGCACATCAATCAAAACACAAGATCATACTTTGCAGCGTTCATCCGGAGCGAAACATTTGATTTTAGGCCACTGAATAGCAGTGACAACTAGGGGTGTACAACTCCTCTAGAGCAGTTTTGAGTGAAGATCTCGTAGGTAGTGATTCAATTTGCAGTTTATTAGCAATAGCATTCCAGACCCTGGGGGCATCAATAGCAAAGGCCCTTCCATTCGAGACGTGCGTAAACAGCCTTCGCAATGTCTTTCTCACATCATTCCGCCCTTGCGTCTGTCACAGTGAAGGCCCGTGCTGGCGAAACGGTGAGTGGTGAGCGAGTGTTGAGTGTCAGGTGAGTTGTGAGTAGGTAGGGTTGCCACAGTGGCCACATATCAGCCCTACTATGTTTATTATCAAGACTATGCTGTTATACTGTTACTAGCTTGTTTGCCCGTCCGAGGACGGAAGCTGTAATATTTACGAAAAAATTGAGCAGAGTATAATTGTTCTTATGTAAATTTATTGCCAGTGAATCTTGAACAAAAGTACATCATCAAACACTTCACTGCGTTGTACTGTAGTACTATATTAATAGAAGTGATTCTTGCACAAAACTATGTCATAACACACATCACTTCATGTCACTGTAGTACTGTGTATAGCTGACCTTCAATTTGTTCAAATTCACTGCTCTGATAGTTTATTCTCTTCTGCTTTCGGTCGCTGGGGTTGAAATAATTGGAATTAGATACAATATCTGGAAAATCACCGAGAAAGTGGATTTTTACATTCACGCAGAAGGTCGAGCGGAATAAAAAAAAAATGTATACTCTACGCGAGTGTAAAAATCCACCCGCTCATGAACATTAATGACGGGGGGGGGGGGGGTGCGGCATGTGGAGTGACGTCACGCGCGTTACACACAAACATACATTATTGGCTCATTATAGTATGGGGCCGTCCATAAATTACGTCACGCACCTGGGGGGGGGGGGGGGTCAGACATTTGTGACGATGTGTGACGAGGGGGGGGGTTTGAGAAATGTGACGTCACATCAAAATGCGCAACATTAAATAAATATAGACAACACGTTCTACTTAATTAAATCTACTTTTTAATAAATGTTTTCGCCTACAACATCAGAGTGCAGCGCCACATTAAATATGAGCTGAAATTCATTATTTCATTTAAAAAAATGGTCTAGGTCCCGCTAATCCTGGCCCTATTCGTGTTTTGTGACTTAATTGTAATAATGAATACTATACTCTTTGGTTCTTTCGGTAAAGTCACTTAGGTATAAAATAAAATAAATCACGAAAGAAAGAAAGAACAGGAGAGTATGGATTCCTGCAGTCAGGAAAGCTTCAAATCAAGATAATGAATAGACTTACAGTCCCCCCTATTTTAAATCACAAAAGGTTGCGCCCAGCTACGAGGAAAAACGTATTATCCAATCAGAGCAGCTGCTGTTGTTGAGGCTCTTCTGACCAATGAGAGGCACGCTTACGATGCCGCTCGTCATGGCGCCGTAGCCGCTGCTGTGGTTCCCTCATAACGCGAGACCAACAATTACAATAATTACTGCTATTGCTAATTATGATTTGAAGCTTTCGTGACTGCAGGAATCCATACCCTTTGGTTCTTTCGGTAAAGTCACGTAGGTAGAAAAATAATAGATCACGACGTTTCGATCGCAACACAAGCAATCGTCATCAGGTGGGACAACCACGGCAAGAAAAAATTGCTGAAGTAGGCGAGAGATCTGCTGTGGCACGAGGTTATATAGGTCTCGGCAGTATGGGGGGAGAGAGAAGGGGGGGGAGGAGGCGGGGCAGAAAGTAGACCCCACAGCAGCACCCGGGTCACTGGAGTAAAGTGGACCACCGCGGCAGCACTGGAGAGATCGGCTGCAGGGGGGAGAGAGAAGGGGGGGAGGGGGGGAGGCACGGGAAGAAAGTGGACCCCGCGGCAGCACCTGGGTCACTGGAGTAGAGATCGAAGAGAGATGCACAGAGAGAGAAAGACACACAGAGAGTCGGAAATAACATCTGACATAGGTAGGATGGAAACATCTCAGTCAGTTAAGACTTTACCTGGTTAATAACGTCCTTCCCATGATTGCTCAGTTTGTACCCATCTTCTCGGTTGAAGTTGTGTCTGTATTTATATATCTGGATGGCTGCATGAACAAATCTCTGGTAATAGCTGGTGGGTTTGCAGAGTACCTTCTTCTTGGAAAAGTCAATTTCGTGTGAGCCCACTGCGTTAAGACAATGATCAGCAACAGCAGAGGTATTGGTCCTACCGTGTTTCAGATCTGTCTTGTGTTCGCGAACGCGGTCCGAGACATGTCATTTTGTTTCCCCAATGTAACTGCTGCCGCAGTCCCAGATAAGTTTGTAGACACCCGGGTATTGCATATTAGGAATCACATCCTTTACAGATGGGATCAAATCACGGATTTTGTGTACTATGTTGAAACGAACCTGGATCTTGTGTTTAAGATTTTGGAAATATTTTTGGTAACTCCTGCTATGTATGGCAAAGTGATGGTAATGGTTGGATCCTCAGATGGTTGTCTCCCCATGGCTGGGGAGACAGCTTTGCGGATTGTACAGTCAGAATATCCGTTCATCCTGAGGGCTTGGTGTACGTGCTCCAACTCACTGGCTAGGTGATGCTGGTCGGAGATGCAACGGGCCCTATGGTGTGGTGTTTTGATGAGGGAATTCTTCTGGGCTGGATGGTGGTGGGAGTCAGGCTTTAGATATTTATCCGTGCGGATGGCTTTCCTGTAGACAGTGTCCCAACGAGCCATCATGTCTCTTGTCGATCAAAACATCCAGGAATGGTAGCTTGCCATCCTTTTCCACTTCCCAGGTGAATTTGATAGATGGGTGTATGGAATTTATGTGGTTGAGAAATTAGTTCAGAGCTGGAAGGCCATGTGGCCAGATGACAAACGTGTCATCTACGTATCTCTTCCACAAGGAAGGACGTAGGGTGGATGTTTGTATGGCATCTGACTCAAATTTCTCCATAAAAACATTCGCTACCACTGGCAATAAGGGATAACCCATTGGGGTACCCTCATTTTGTTTGTAGAATATACCATTCCAGGTGAAGTAAGTGTTGGTAAGGCTGTGTCTTACCAAAGTTGGTATATCTGGATTCAGTCCCTGTTGGACCAATTTTTCAATTATTGCAATGGTATCAGGTACAGGTACCTTGGTGAACAGGGAGACTACATCGAACCTTACAAGTAAATAATCTGAAGACAGTGAGATGTCCTTGATTAGGGAAACCAAGTGAGCTGAGTTAAATATAGCTGAGGTGGTCTTGCCCGTGAAAGGAAGCAGGGTCTCGGACATAAATCGGGCCAGTTTGTAGGTGGGTAAGTTAATGGTGGAGACAATAGGATGGGGCGGGGTACCTTCTTTGTTGATCTTTGGAAGGCCATAAAATCTGGGTGGTCGAGCAGCCGAAGGTTTTAGAGAGCGCTGCTTGGTCGAATCGATAAGAGAATTCGAATTAGTGATGATATTGTTTTTGTAACTAGGCGGCTGGTGGGATCTCTGTTGATTTTGGTATAGCTGCCATCATTAAGAAGGTCCTGAGTTTTGTTGTAAGTGGTTTTAACCATGATGACAGTGGCATTGCCCTTGTCGGCTGAGAGGATGACTATGTCATCTCTGTTTTTTTAATTGAGAGAGTTCAAAACGTTCGTCCTTGCTGATGTTGCTAATGGGTTTCTTAGCGTTTTTGAGGATAACAGCGATTTCAGATCTAGCAACGTCTGCCGGATGTGTCCCAAGCCTTTGAGGGCTACATCGACCTGGGCAATGATATCATCCACTGGGATGTGTTTAGGGGTGATTGCGAAATTCAACCCTTTAGCTCGTATCGATTTTAGGCTGTCAGAAATTGGGATGTTACTATGATTGATGACAATCTTGTTAACATCTAACTTTTTAGCGTGTGGCTCTGGTTATTTTTTGACAGGAGGTGTAATTTAGTAATCAAGTTAACTTTACATTTGGTTAACATTGAAGTAGCTGAAGAAACTGTTACGTTATCTACATGGTCTCAATCAGATGTGCACATTTTATCTGTTAATTATAAGTGTGATGGTAAGAGAATCTTGCGTAAATTATCAAGTTCAAATCGGAGAAATCTTATTCTCTCTGAGATTAGCGCTAGTAGGCTCTCTCGCCTACTTCAGCAGTTTTTTTCTTGCTGTGGTTGTCCCACCTGATGACGATTGCTTGTGTTGCGATCGAAATGTCGTGATCTATTATTTTTCTACCTACGTGACTTTACCGAAAGAACCAAAGAGAATTGCTAATTACTTTACGTAGTTATAATCGTAATGAATTGTATTATTGTTTGCTTTGTCACGGCCCTTCCGACGTGGTGAGTGCAAAATGGTTATGCTCAAGTTGAACGAGCAGGTGAGAACCGTGGTTTATAATGAAATGCCGTAATGTTACCCCTAATTTGAATGGAAAACAATAATAATTATGATTCTTGATATAAATGCTTTCCATTAAAGTGCTGAATCTGTGCATGTTGAATACTATGTCGCGATATGCACTATTGTGCATATGCGAGCGTTGTTATAATATTGAAGTTTATATGTGTTTTACCATCTTTCATACAGTACAGTACTTAATGGTTGCAAATACGACAATTAAACGTCTATACAGGTGTAATAACCCTTCTCGAGACGGCTTCTGGAATCAGTTCCTTTTATTTTCCACTTCCACAGTTACACACACTCCCCGTTGCTGACAGACAACGGGAAGCGGGCAGACAACCAGCTAAGTCGCCCCGCGCACGTGGCACCCAGAGCCCCGCACGCGCGTGGCTCCTGCTCTCTTCGTTCCCAGGTCTGCCCCCGACCCCTCCGTCTCTCCTGCTCTTAATCCCTGGGTCACGTGGTCTCCTAAGCCAATCCTCCGTAGTCAGCCTTGACCGTTCCAGATCATTCCCCGTCAACTCCCGGACCACGCCTCTGATCCGGCTTCCCATTAGCTGAGGCCCAGATCGGCCAAGCCAATCACCCTAGCTAACATGCCTTGATCACGCTGAGGCGATGCTCCTGGCTCTCCCCTCATTGGCTACAAAGCGGGACCGGCAAGCCGATCGCCAAGTGAGCCATACATGGCTCTTATTACATCACCCCCCCCCCCCCCCCCGGTGAAAAAATCAGCCATCTCGGCTGGGAAAAAGGGTGATCAACCGATTCCATAAAATTGCTTATTAGGGCACCAAGGCGCATTTAACAATAAGGGTGAAACGGCGTCCATGCGCCAAACAACACTTAAAAACAGAATCACCCATGAACAACCAGACATACATTAGGGCGCCCCTGCAGCGCGGTAACGACAGGGAAGGGACAGCAAGACAATCAGACGCTAACGAAACGGGAGAGATTTAGATTGCGTACGCGACGCGGGACCCTCTCCACTTCCTGCGCATGGTCGCCTTGCCGCCGGTTCGACAGGAGGTGGTAGGCGTGAAGAAGAATATTGTTCGTTTTCGGTCATGTCCAGGGCAGGTCCCGTTGGAGGGGGGACAGCGGGGGCTTCCTCAGCCCTCAGAATCTGTTCATCTGCAAGAGGCACAACACAGTCCCCCTGGGGATCAACGGGCGAGGCAAGCGGCGTATTCGGCACAGCAGATCCCGGCAGGTCAACTAGTGGGATGAGGGATCAACACGCGTACTAACATAGGGTTTGAGCCGCGACGAATGGACGTACCACCCGACGTTTTCCGTACTGGATGCGAACACTCTGTGGGTTCCGAATGTCCACCAACGTCACAGGCCCCCGCCACTGCCTGTGCAGTTTAGGGGATGTGCCTACCGGCACCTGAGGGCAGTGGAGCCATGCCAGGTCGCCCACCGACCAGGGCATGTGAGTACGCGATCGATGCGCATACCTCTCGTTCCTTGCCTGCGCACGGGCCGTCGCACACCTGGCAGCCTCTCGCGCCTCCGTAACGCGTTCAAGCGAGTCCCGTATGTGATCAGGCAAGGAACGGGACGGTTGTTTACCTCGGCGTACCCAGTTGCACATCAATGGGTGGTACGTTTCACAGGCCATACATCAGAAAAAATGGTGAATATCCCAAGGACGCTTGTGGAACCATGCGGTATGCCGCTAAGACGCCCGGTATGTGCATGTCCCAATCGGTTTGCTTTTTACTCACCGTGTGACAAGCATAGCCGAGAGTGTGCGGTTGAATCGTTCAACCATGCCATCCGTTTGCGGATGGTACGGGGAAGTGCAGACCTTCTTTGTGCCCAGCGCCTCGCAAACCTCCTTGAGCAATTTGGAGGAGAAGTTACGTCCCTGATCTGTGAGCAACCTCTCGGGCGCCCCCTTATCCATGACGTACCCGTTCAGGAAAGCATCGGTGATGGACGCGGCCGTTTGGTAGGGCAGAGGCCAGGCCATCGGCCATCGAGAAAATATTCCACTCCGACCAGAAGGTATTATTGCCCCTAGCCGATGGGGGGAACGGGCCGAGAATGTCCAGAGCAACCAATTCGTTGATGCGGGACACCTCAATGGAACGTAACGGCGGCACATACTGTTTCCGAGGCGGTTTCCTCTTCGCACAATCATGGCATGAGCGGACAAAGTTATTGACGTCTGCCGTCATGCCGGGCCAGAAGAAATATTTTTGCATCGCGGCCAAAGTTTCTGCACGCCGAGGTGCATCAATTTGTCAGCGTGCAGAGCGCGAAGCAGGTCATAGCGAAGGGAAGTAGGCACGACCAAGCTGTGGTCGGTCAGGCACCCCGTCGGTACACATTAATAGTCCCGCCTTGCCTCGGAACATCCGCCACTTCCATCCCGCCAATTGAGCTTTCTATTTCCCGATCAATTTCCGCAGCGGAGTCAGCGAGGTATCAGCCTCCTGCTCGCGTAGCCAGACCGAGTGCGGCAGTCGTAGGGTATCATCAGTGTCTACCGACACCGCCTGGTCGTCCTCGTTTGCTATCACCCCCATAACTGGGCAGGGCGAGGTGAGCGGCGCCGCGCAGCGGTGCATGCCCGTCAGACAAGTGCACGGGGAACGGGTGGCAGCCTGGAGGGCGCGTCCGCGTTCGCGTGGCGGGCCCCCTTAGCGGTACGTGATATCGAAGGAATATTCCTGTATTGATTCCAACCACCGAGCCAATTGGCCTGACGGCTGGTCCAACTTTAAGGAGTATTGCAAAGCCGCATGATCAGTGCGAACGAGGAATTTCCTTCCATACAGGTACGGCCGGTACAGGCGGACAAAATGCACAATCGCCAAAAGTTCCCGCCTCGTCAAACAATATCGTGTTTCTCGCATGGGACAGAACTCTGCTGCCGTACGCAACCACTCGCTCAACCCCGTCTTTACGTTGCGATAAAACGGCCCCGATGCCGATATCGCTAGCATCCGTGTCAAGGATGAACGGCTGGGAAAAGTCCGGGTAATCGAGCGTAGGCGCCGTGGCGAGGTGATCCCGAAGCGAGTGAAAGAGCTTTCCTCCTCCGGACCCCATTTAAACCTTTGATTTTTGGCCGTCAGAACATGCAGTGGTTTAGCCAATGTTGCAAAGTTCTTAACGAAGCGGCGATAATAGGATGCGAACCCAATAAACCGCCGAACATCGCCCACCGAAGTGGGTGTGGGCCACTCTCGGACACATTTCGTTTTCTGAGGGTCATTGGACACGCCATCTGAACTGACGGTATGACCCAAGTAACGGACGGAGTGTTGCAAAAGGTGGCATTTCCTAGATTTAAACTTTAGGTCAGCCGACCGCATTCTTTGAAAAACCGTCTCCAGGCGTTGGAGGTGTTCCTCGAACGTTGCGGCTAAAAACGATGATAATCGTCCAAAGTATATGAGGCAACGTTTCCCACTGTAATCCCGCCAGTACCAATTCCATGAGTCGTTGAAAACGTCGACCGGAGCCGCAGTTCAGCCCATAGGCAACCGATTCAAATTAAAAGAGACCTTGCGGCGTGCGGAATGCCGTCTTGGGTTTTTGACTCGTCATCGAGGGGAAGCTGCCAAAAGCCCGGGACGATGGAGGGTGGAAAAAGAATTTAGCACCCGATAAAGCATCCATCCTTGGATAAAGGGTACGCGTCCTGCCATCTGAAATCCTTCATTAGAACTAAGTCTGGACAGGAATCTATGCAAAATTCTTGTCCCACCATCCTTGTTCTTAACCAGAACCACGGGTCGCAGCCCCAAGGGCTGTTGGAACGGCGAAATAAATATCCGCCCGCACAAACAAACTCGTCTACTGCGCCGCGCAGCATGTTCCCTTTCCGCGGCCTCATGCGATGCGGACTGCATACAGAGGGAGGTGTCTGCAACCGGTGTCAATATGGTGTGACAAAAAGTGACGTGCGGCCGAGATCCAAGTCATTCTTGCTGAAAACATCAGCGTACCGTACCAATATGAATGCAGAGCAGTTCCTTATGCTCGTTCGACAAGGATGAATTTTCCCCCACCGAACAAGTCCGCGATCCACCGTTCCTGCGAACGATCGCGTGGAGGTCCACCAGTGGGTATTCGGGCGTGCGGCTTTCGTCAAAAGTGGCGAAATCGGTAGTGGTCGTGAGCCAACACCGATCACTCCGGGACAACAACCCGGTCCGGCCCCCCATTCAACACCTGTATTAACGGTGCCTGACCTGGCCAGTACGATCGTTTGGGCCGCCGCCAAGGAAAAAGATTTAGCCACCGAATTAGACTGGGGATAATAGCACGCCCATTGCACCCTTTTTAACTTGAAGGGGTTTCCGGTAACGCAGCGGAATGAGCATTTGTGCGCCTGATGGTGACCTCTACCGTAGCAGCGACCACGGCGGTAACTGCGTACCCGGAGGCGTAACTGGCCAGCAGGGAAGGCAGGAACGACATCCTACGACCCCCCGGCATTTCCAAACAATCCTGGTCGACCCGTATTTTAGTGGCATTCGGCGCAAGAAATCTGTACCTAGCAAACATGGGACAGCTAACGAGCGCGAGATCAACACGATCCCTTAGCGGTAATATTCCCGATAGCGATACACACATCGACCTGACTCAGATACCCATGCTACCCCCATTTGCGGCTACACACGCATCATTAACCCGACATATTCGTGACGTGGGAATGGACAAAAGATGAAAAATTACATCGGAAACAATGGTGGCAGATGCGCCAGTGTCCACCAAAATACGGACGTCGACGCCCTCGATGGTACCCCGTACCGTCGATGAGCCCGATGCCGCAGCCACAACCCTACGAGCCAATTTTTTCCATTGTGTAGCAGAGCGTGGAAATGATGCAAAGAAGGACAATTATCATCAGGAGTGCAACAATGAGTGCGAGTGGATGAATGATGTGACACGACCTGCCGGGTGTCCGATTTGTGCCGACTCGCCCGAGGGTGTTGCGGCTCCGCGCCCGGCGGAGGAGATGGAGGCCCCCTCAGCGGAAGTGGCGAAGGCAGAGGTCGGCAGCGGCAGTCGCGGGCGAAATGGCCTCGTCGGCCGCACTTGAAACACGTGGCCGTCGTCGGCCGGCGGTCGGACGACTCGGCCCCTCGCACGTGGATGGCTCGCGTAGTCACCACGCTGGTCGCGCAGCCGCCGTCCCGGAATCCTGTGCGGAACAGCAGCAGCCAGCACGTCGTCGTCGCCAGAGTCGTCGGAGCAGTGGACGACCCGTCGTGGAGACCACCCAAGGGTGGCCCGTCGATTTCGGGTTTCCCCGTCCACGCCGCCATCTGGTCCCAGCGCTTGATGTTAAACTTAGTCCAGGCAGTGCGCCACCCATCGCGATGTGAGCGGCTCGTGGCCGCATACCGGCAGCGAAATGTTGAGCTCCTGGGACAGCTCCAGCATACGGGAAAGGATGAGAGGATCCAGATGATCGGCTGTCGCGTCGGGGTAAGCGGCCATGGCCAGCGCCATCAACGCCCCCCGATAAGCCAAAGGCGACTCCTCCGATCCTCGGCGACGCGACATAAATTTTCTCGTGGCTGCTTAATCTGTGGAAGGCGATGTCCGTGGTGGCAGGCATACGCCGCGGGCGCCTCCGACTTCGTTTCCCGCGCTCCCCCCGTCGCAGGCAAAATGGCGTCCGGCGGCCGCGTGGTGGCAGCCTCGCACAAAATGGCGCCCAACGGCTCCGGTGCTGCCGCCCCGCCCAAGATGTCGGCCCCTTCCCGTGTGGCAGGAGCAATGGCGGACGCAGATTCCTGGGCAGGATCTCTATCCGCGGCGTTAAGCTGGTCCGCTATCTGGCGACCCACGGCTGGTGAGGACGCCACCGCAGTCACCAAACTCAGCAGAATTGCGTGTAATGACTCGATCTACTCCGCCATCAGCCGCCATCCGTCCTTCGCCCCTGAGGTGGTCGTATCTTCACCCTGTCGGCGTTGAGAGATGTCGAGGAGAGTAGTAGCAGCCGGCGGCAGAGGAGCTGTAGCGCCCAACAGATCATCTTCGTCCGTCTCGACCTCTTCCTCCGATGGAGGCTCGGGTGGGTTCTTCTTTCTGAGGTGCTTGGACATCTTGAAGATCGTCCAAACGGTCCCAGAAGAACTTCTGACACCAATGTAATAACCCTTCTCGAGACGGCTTCTGGAATCAGTTCCTTTTATTTTCCACTTCCACAGTTACACACACTCCCCGTTGCTGACAGACAACGGGAAGCGGGCAGACAACCAGCTAAGTCGCCCCGCGCACGTGGCACCCAGAGCCCCGTACGCGCGTGGCTCCTGCTCTCTTCGTTCCCAGGTCTGCCCCCGACCCCTCCGTCTCTCCTCCTCTTAATCCCTGGGTCACGTGGTCTCCTAAGCCAATCCTCCGTAGTCAGCCTTGACCGCTCCAGATCATTCCCCGTCAACTCCCGGGACCACGCCTCTGATCCGGCTTCCCATTAGCTGAGGCCCAGATCGGCCAAGCCAATCACCCTAGCTAACATGCCGTGATCACGCCGAGGCCATGCTCCCTGGCTCTCCCCTCATTGGCTACAAAGCGGGACGGGCAAGCCGATCGCCACGTGAGCCATACATGGCTCTTATTACACAGGTGACCCCCGACTTAATTTCGGCTTGACTTGTGACCCTTCACTTTTACGACCTTTCTTATAGTCAGTAAGACCCCCACAGTAACTACCTAAACTCGTATTTACGACCGCCTAATGACTGCTACCGACGCCGAGTCGATTGGCGACGAGTTTGCGCATGCCATGTGCAGACTCGTAGTATAGTGTATATTGTAACGTACAGTAGTGTATAGTAGTGTAGTGTACAGGCGATTCGTCATGCGCACAGTTGTCGCCAGATGGCGCTGCTTTGCCCTTCCACCGTGTGGGTATGTACAGTATAGCCCTACAGCCTGCAGCTGTGCCGAAAGCGAACGAATCTCTTTTGCAACGCTCTTCACTTTTTTGTAAGTTTTCTTAAAAATATATATTTTAACATTTTTGCTTTTCACTATGTCTGAGAAGAGGAAATGTGATGCTCATGCAGAAAAGCACTTCAGGATTTTAAAATGCAAGTGTTTATACTTAATAATTGTTTGTAAAAGTTATGTTAAGTTACAATAAATGTTAAGATTATTTTCATTTATTTTCGTGGTCAATTTTAGTATTTTAGTGGTATGTAATGTGTTTCCTGGAACGGAATCCCAATTTGTAACATTGTGCCTTGATAAATAAGGGTTTGTCTTACAATTAGGTCATACGTATCGCATTTATGGTGGGGTCAAGGGTTAACATTGGAAGGCCATCATTGTCATCTCTACATGATCATAAAATAGCTACTATTTTGTGCGAAGTCGTCAGTGGTTGTGGAATTTCCACTGGTCGAGATGAGCGCTGCACACTGCCCATAAGCGCTTAATGACATTTTATCAATCCACTGCTGAATGATGGCCTCCCCACGCCGTACTGGTGATGGCGGCCATTTTACCAGACTTCACTCCGGCTGGTCAGTGTGGATTGATAAATGCGGGCAGCAGACGTACAGTACAACTGCATTCATATCCAGTTGTACTCTACATCTATAGGGCTGCGGGGCCACGTTATGTTGAAACATAACGTGACGTTGTGTTTATACACAACTTGACCCCGCAGCCCTATGACAACTATTTGTGCACTATGGGCACCCATCCAGGCACTATCCAAGCTCATATCTGCTTGGCTTTCGAGGTCTGACCAGTCGGGCACATTCCAAGTCCGGGTGATTTGTTCATAGGTGGATTATAGTGATTCTGTTCTTAACAGTTAATATCTCGCTGTGGCGAGATGTTAACTACTTCACCTAGTACACAGGAGGTTGTGGTTTCGATTTTGACCCTCACGCCTGTATATTCATTCGGAGTTTGCATGTTCTCCCCGTGGTCGTATGGATGTTTTTCTCTGGGTCCTCTGGCTTTTCCTTCTAGATTTATAAACATATGCGAGTATTTGGTTGCTATAAATGTCCACATGATAAGCCACTTAATTGGGCTATGATTTGTGGCCAGGTCGCTTATGGAAAAGAGCTCTATAGCTCAAGTGGGCCTCACCTGGTAAAATAAAATAATTAAATAGTTAAAATAGTTTTCATGATAATTTTTTTTAGCTAAATATACGTTTTTCAATGCACACACTTTTATTTTCACTCACAAGTAGAAAATAAATTATTTGTGTTTTTTATTCAGCACATCAAATTTGATCAATTCTGGGGTGAAAATAATGTATTTTCTACTTTTAGTGCAAATAAAAGTGCGTGCATTGGAAGAATTGTTTTTTTACCTCTATTTTTCTTTAGTTTAACTCGGTGACAACTCAAGAGAGCAGGATATAGTTTATTGATAAGACTCACTGAACCTGGATGACCAAGATGACAAGAAGACAAACACAAGTACAGCAATGAGGATAATAGAAAGCAGAGCCACGTAACCAAAGAGAAGTCAGAACAAAAACAAACAATATATTTCGATTTAAAGCTTTCGTGACTGCATGGATTAATATTATTGGTTTATTCGGTAAAGTCACGTAGAAGGGAAAAAATAATAAAAATCAAACATAATAAGATAAAATTATCACGACGTTTCGAGACTGTCTTTCCAACAGCTCTGTTCTTGACCTGAGGACAGCTGCTTGCGTTGTGGCCGAAACGTCGTGAGAATTTTATCTTATTATGTTTTATTTTATATTTTTTTTTCCATTCGACGTGACTTTACCAAAAGAACCAAGAATATGAAACAAATATATACAAAAACTACTCCATTATAGAAGAAATCGAAAACGTAAATAAATATTAAATAACATGGGGAATGGCCCTGACAGATTCCTTTACACATTCATTATAAACGTTAATTAATAAATATAATGAATTTAGGATGATTATCAGAATCAGAATCTTTATTTGTACTAGAGGAATCCGATGAGCTCTAAAGCTCTATTTTAAATGTCCAGTAGACTTGTATGAAAACAGACATTGTTACATGTCAATCAACTGCTTGCCTGTTTAACAAATAAACGTGCCCTGTATGAACTACTCCACAGTTGTCAAGCGCATGTCACCACTGTTGCCTGCCTTGTAGGTATGTATGTTGCACTTATTTCGCACCGTACGTAGCCTTCGCAGTGACATGCAATTTGCTATCGTTTGGTTTGCAGGATTACAGTTGTTCCGGTCTGACCAAGAAACAAGGCAGTAAGTGCACACACATGGCATGAACCCAAATACCAAACCGTAAATGCGAATTGTTGGCTGATTCCTGAACCAAGTGCTAAAACCAATAACAACCACCACCACAATGAAGCCTCTGTATACATTATGGATTTTGATGTAATGCGGGTATGTTTGCTTAGTCTGCTCGCCTTTTAGCGGCCTTTGGTCTATATTATTGGTGAGTTAAAGCCTTCAAATATGTCTTTGTTACAAGCTGATCCGTTTCAAGGACAGGGCAATACAGCATCGCTGCATTAATATTGAATTTTTTTACCACGAGTATCTGTGGTTGATGCAGACTTGATGCTTTGTAATGTGTGTCAATTTGGTGTTTGAAAATAGCATAACTCCTCCGGTATTTATGCCTTTTTTTATCATTTATTACATTTGTTGAGGTGTAGATCACGCGGTTGCTACTCCTCAACATATTGATACTGGCAAAAGGGTCCCGTAGATAGACGTTTGTGTGTGTGAGTGAAAAACCGGAGCAGTCAGAGGAAACCCCACACGTGCTAGAGGACAGTAATAGCTCTTACAGATGGAACAGATGGATATAGCCCACACTTTAATGTTCCACATTCCCCTATCAAGAAGGGGTATGACAGCGATTAATCAAGAATAAAAAAAAACTATTTTTGTGAACAAAAAAACTTAAAAGGTAAAAAGGTTACACCATACAATCACAGCTGTACACCACAAGGGCATGGTGGCGTGATGGGTAACTCCCTCGCCTGATCCCGACCAAACATGGCTGCAGTATATTTGGAGTTTGCATGTTCTCTCTCCCTGTGGTTGCGTGGATTTTTTCTACGGTTCCTCCAGAGTATTTGACTTCTATTAATTTCCACATGATATGCAACTTAGTTAGTTGTTATTTCTGCCAGATCCGTTTATGAACAGAGCTCTATTGCTCAGTTGGGCCTTACTTGGAAAATCCAAATAGTGTTTTTACAAACATGAAAATGTACACAATTGATACTGCACAATTGATACTGCACTATTGCCAAAGCAGACATGATACACCTCTAGCTGCCATTAAAACATGTCAAAACATGCCTCTGATAATGGCCCACTTATTGGGCGCAATTTAGATATCTGCTCTACACAACTGTAAATGCTTATCCTGGTGCTGTGACAGTGAGCACAGAAATAACTGGTGAACTCCGCATACCAAGTTTTTCTTATCTACTATCTTGCATTTTTGCAGTTTAGTAATCCATATTACGAAGCATGTGCAAAGGTACATTGTCTAGATGCTACTGCTGATGCCATTTTTTTATGTATAGAGCACTGGACTTGCCACCCATGGGTCACTGGTAAAAAAATTCCGAAACACGAGCACGTTCCTTATACCTCAGCCTCTGTCGAGCCAGCATGGAATAATCGGTTAATTACCCTCTAGATAGGCTCTCTATAGCTCCTTATAGTGGAGGCTTTTCTACCAGGAGTGGCTGAGCAACTATTTCAGGACTGCACCTTCACCTTTTGCTATAGACCACATTTAGGTTAACATCCCTGACAACATGGATGCTGATTATGCATGGAATATCATAAGTGTACCGACTCTAACCTCTCGGAATGTTTTGGGTAATGCAACGTATGTAGGGACATTGTGAAACACTTCCCAAATTAATTTAATATTCCTGATGTACAGACAAAGACACAAGGGACAGTTGATGGTGAACCGACTGAATTGCGTTTCGCTTCTTCCCGAAGGGTTGCTGGCTTTCCACGTCGATTGCATCACCAGTGGACGTCGTCAGTCTGGCTTGTCAATACACCACTATTGGGGGCGGTGCATAAGCACGGAGGTCATTGCAAAGACTCGCAGACAGAGGCGCTACTATAGGTGGGGTGGGGGGAGCTATGTGGCAACGTTATGCCACGCATAGGGGCCCAGTCGGCCACAAGGGGGCCTTGAATCAACAGAAAAACAAGTAACAAATGTTAAGAAAAGTTATTCTATTTTTTTAATTCATTAAAAATTACCTGCGGTCTATCATGGACCTAGCCCAATTAACGCATCTGGCTATCGCATCAATCGAGCAGCAGAAAGTTGCGCGATCCACCCCCTTTGAGGAATCGTAGGCCGATGGGGCCGCATCAAAGCAATACCCATGATAACTTAATTGTGAATATTCTACCTTAAATATTGTATTAATACTATTACGGTAAGACTGTTTTCCTCTTAACCCAATACGCTGTGCAAATAAAATAATATAGAGAGTTATAGTTATCACCACCCACATTACATCAGGGATGGCTGTTTAGCTGATCAGGAACAGCTACTGCTCACCTGCGTAGGTGAAGATTAACTTAAACTTTTTATTTTACCAGGTAAGACCCACTGAGCTAGTTAGCTCTTTTTCAGAAGCAACCTCACCACAAATGATAGCTGAACGAAATTGCTGATCATGTGGACATTTATATCAGCCAAATACTCGAAGAAAATGTTTCTAAATGTGGAGGGAAAAACCCAAGGCCGTAGCCATGGAGTCAACATTGGGGGGGACCAAATCTTCCAGGGGGTCTGGGGGTCCCCCCCCCAGGAAAAAAAAGAAAGCGAATTTCCTGCCTAAAATATAAAAAAAAATTCACTAACACATATGATGGACTTTTATTAATGTTTTACAATAATGTCTAATAGTGTATTGTATTACATTGCTCTGTTTTTACCTTTTCTTGTTTAACCACAATCATGTAAACATAAATGTATTTTATAGCAATATATGGGGGGGGGGGGGCATTTTGAACATATTTGAATATTGCTGGGGTAACGGTCCCACTCAATATATATTATAATTACGGCCTTGGAAAAACCGTAGAACCTGGATAAAAATGCATGCGACCATGGGGAGAACATGCAAACTCCAATATGCAGCAGGCGTCAGGGTCGGGATTGAACCCACGACCTGCTTTATATCAGGTGGGGGCGATAACATCTCATGATTGGCCAGGAGGGTTTAAGGGGAAAGGCAGGAAAAGTGTGAAAAGAAAAGTGGAGAGCAGGATCGGGCATATGCCTGTTGACATTCTAGGCATGTGAAGGTCTGTTCAATAACAACTATAAAAACAACAACCATACAATGGCACGTTTCTATACTTTTTGAATATCTGAAGTAGGCCTTTCGGGTGTGGCGCTCCTGCGTATGAACAATACGCATTGGTTTGCTCTCTGTTATTTCTCTGATATCAGTTTACCTGGTTTTCTTCTTCTCTGTGTTTGACCAGTTTGTAATTGTATCACAGTATTGTGTTCAGATCGGGATGTTGCAACTGTAATTGTGAATTGTGGTGTTGCGTTAAGGTGTTTGCACTGTACCGACTGGCCTGACTGGAAGATCAGCACGGAGATTTCTCAGCAGCTGATCACAGCAAACCAGGCATGGCATCAGCAACTACAGTTCTATTGCAACAACAGCAACCACGATTACAGCAACACTACAATGACCATAGCAGCAGCTGCAACTGTGGTAACACCAGCAACCTATACTAATACTACTACAGCAGCAACATGGACAACTACTACAGAGTTAACTACCAACACAGAAAATCTACAACTATAACAGCAATTGCAATTATATAATGAATAGCAACTACCACAGCCTTAAGCAGAAAAATATACTATAGCAACTACAACTTTTGATGCTGAACTACACACGTGAGCGATAAACTGACATGATGTCACCCCCGCTGAGATCAGCCCGCAAGACTATTTTTTGCTCCACCTATGCCAGCCACTCGACCAGCACAAACGTATTCGGAGCACGGCGCCGTCTGCTTCAATTTCCTTTTGCAACACCACAGCATCGACTGGCTGCAAACCAAACGGCCATGGTACTACTGCCAGCTGGCCAGTCAGCCATGCTCTGATACACCACTGTCGGGTTGCCTCGAACCTGACGGTCAACCAAGGGATCTTTGCTGCAATTTATGTAATTTGGCCTCCTGAATACACGGTCAATTGGAAACAAGTCCACCAAGGTTTCCAGTGCAATTGTTGGGAGCGTTCTACTCCATTCCAGCTGAGGATCGGGTGACGTTGGCACAAGCTCTCACACAGATGGCGGGGATTTTCGACCCACCATCTAACATGCGCCATAGGTTTGCTACGCAGAGATGAGTGGATGCCGAAACGCCTCTTGTTTTCAGCAGTGTGCTCATCTCGCTGGCCCAGGCTGCGTACCCAAAGATGGACAAAGACAGCCTGGACACTTTGGTCCTGGATCACATGCTCGGCCTGGCCCGGTACCTCGACAAAGTGCTACCAGCCTCCGACGAAGATGACTTGACGTCCGTGAAAAATCGCGAGGTGCCTTCAGGCCCACCTTCATATCAAGTGCCACTTAACGGTGGTGGCGTGCATAGGTCGACACCAGCAGGTGGAGGAGGGCCGAGAGGTTCCTGGATATTTCTGTTTGCGCATAGCCACTTTAAGATGTTTTCTTGTTCATGTTTTTTGTTTGTTGCGGATGCACCCGATTCAAGAGCCGAATGGCTCACAGGGCTATACCAATTAATTTCAACTGAAACTGAGGGACAACCGGGATCGACGGACGGAGGTCTCCTCCGGACCTGGATCTTCCCCCGTCGTTTTCTTCAAGTGTGGCTTTCCGGCCCACATCTCCAAAGGGTGCCGGACCGAGCACGGGAGACCCTCCAGGACGTCGTCTTCCTCTGGCCGACCATCGTCTGCTTTACAGGACCCTCAGGCAAGGCGGACTACACCGCACACCCGGCCCTCGCACTCACGTCACTCATCCGATTCGTGCGTCGGTCTTGGTTCACATGTGGGGCTGTCTGCTCGGGGAGCAGGGCAGGTAGTTCAGAATTTGGTGGCTAACGGATGGCCACGGCGACCTGGTCAGTGGTCGGCATTGGGAAAACGCATTGTGGCCGCGGCCATGGCATCATCAGGCCGTTATTGGCACCATGCAAGGTGTGGAGGTGAGGATGCTTATTGACAGGGGGGCATCCGCCACCATCATATCTCAAATGATTTTTGACTGTTTACCTGCTAAATTGGCTAACCTCCGTCCGGTCGATGTCCCATGCTTTGCGGCCAACGGCGGTTCGTTGGGCATTAAGGGGCAAATGTCAGTGACCGTGGCCATTGGCAATATTTAAATAACTGGCCCGTTATTAGTTTCCAAACCGTTGGCTGTGCCCTGGGGAAAATGCCCATTGAAAGCCTAGTTGACCAGGAGTGCCTGGTGTTGCCGTCAGGCTGTAGAATAGCCTTTTTGCCCTCCCCGACTCGGCTGTGTAAAGCGAACGCTGTGATCCAGGCTCTTGCTTGGGAAACGGTTAAAATCCCACCTGGAGCGCAAATGCTGGTGCCTTTGCACCTCAGGAAGTAGCTCGATCGGTATGCCACTGAGGGAGGTGTTCTTCTAACACCATCCAACAAAGTCAGCTGTGGCCTTATGTTGGTAGGGCCCCAAACTATTATCAGGAATGATCAGCAGCCTTTTATTCAAATTTTAAACGCTGGTCTTGGGCCCACGGTCATACAGGCAGGCACGGTCCTAGCTCGCGCATCGGCAGCAGATGATGTGGTAGGGACGGAACCCGTCAAGATGGTCGCAGCTGCAGAGCAGGGGGAGAGTTACGATGACGCGTGGTTGGACGCACTCTGCGCCGAGAGCGCTGACTTGTCCGAGGTGCAGAGGTCCGCATTGCGTGCACGGATTCAGAAATTTTCAAACGTTTTCAGAAAATCCAAAGATGACATTGGCCGCACGTCATTGGTACACCGACATGGGCAATGCGGCCCCCATTCGGCAGAATCCGTACAGGCTGAGCCCGACTGACAAGGAGCATGTCCACATGTCATCGGGGAGATGCTAGCCGCGGATATTATCGCCCCTTCTAACAGACCATGGGGGGCTCAATTTGTCCTTGTCAAAAAGCAGGATGGCTCCTTGCGGTTTTGTGTGGATTATCTGTTGCCGACGCGTACCCACTTCCGTGGATGGATGATTCCCTGGATGCCCTGTCAGGGGCATGGTTCTTTTCAACCCTTGACTTGCTTTCCATCTTTTGGTAGTTGCCCTTAGACGATAGCTCAAAGCCCAAAATGGCATGTACTGGTGACAATGACAATAAACGATCTATCAATAAACGATCTATCTAAAAATGGCATTTCATACTCCCCAGGGCTTGTTTGAATTTAATTGGCTTCCCCGGGTCCCCAATTCCAGCCCAGCCACATTCCAACAGCTTATGGAATTGGTTTTAGCAGGGCTCCAGTAAGACTCGTGCTTCATTTATCTCGATGACGTCATTCTCTTTGCATGTACATTCTAGAAACACCTACAACGGTTGTGAGCCATCTTTCTCAAAATGCAGGCAGCTAATTTTTTATTCAAACCACAAAAATGCCATTTTTTGCAGAAGTTGGTCCGATATCTCAGCCACATTATGAGTGAATCCGAAATAGCGACAGACCCCGACAAAACGGCATGTTTACGGTACTGCGTGATGCAACTAGAATTGTTGACCGTCGTCTATTTCATCCAATTGTATCGTCCATACCTCTATGGGAGGGCGTTTGAGGTGCGTTCGGATCACGCAGCTCTTCAGTATGCACTGCGCGTGGAACAGCCGTCCGGGCAGCTCTCACAGTGGCTAGAGGTCCTTCAGAACTAAACCTTTTCAGTTTTGTACAGAAAGGGCGTTCACTATCGTAACGTGGATGCGCTCTCTAGACTGCCACCTCAAGACTCATGTGCGTGCTTCTCGGGAACAGGACGCTGCAAACCCCATGCTGGGGAGTTGCCTCCGGCTATGGCGGCGTCCACGGATGCTCTGCCTCCGGACACAGTTCACATGCATGATAGGACGCTCTGCCTCACGCATGATGAATGGGGGCGACTCCAGATGGAGGACGCCTCCCTGCTCAAGTTGCGGTGCCGTATCGGTAAGGCAGGGGCCAGGGTAACAGACGAGGGGTTGCTTCGGTCATCCTAGACGGGGGATTGCTGATGAAATGGGACGAGAAATCCCATCGATACGCCATGGTGGTGCCATGTGTTCTTCGGGGGAAGGTTATACGTGCGGAGCACGAGTGGATAATGCACCTTGGTGTCCAACATTTTTTGGCTACTTTAAAAATAAAACATTTCTGGCCGGGCATGGCCGACCACGTTTGCATTCGCCACAAACCTCTGCCGAGAGCAGATCACCCACCGCTAAAATCCATATGCGTTTCCCGGGCGAACGAACTCATCGCATTCGACGTTCTTGGTTCATTCCCCACCACTCCGTGGGGGAATAAATACTTATTGGTGGGGGTGGAGTATTTGTCGCATTGGCCAATGGCCTGGCCGTTACCAAACTAGTCAGCTGAGACCATTACAGATGCGTTCCTTCATGGCTACGTATTAGATAAAGTCGCCCCTGAATGTCTCTTGACAGACCAAGGCAAGAAAAATTCGTCCAAGCTGTTGAAGGCGGTTTGCGAGCAATTGGGTACCAAAAATGTGCGCACATCCCCTTATTACCCCCAGACCGATGGTATGGTGGAGTGGTTACACAGAACCCTGATTTCAATGTTGTGCCAACAAGTTAATGAAGTCTGGTTTGACTGGGACACGTTCTAGGCGTGCTCGCAGCATACAGTTCCGCCTCGCACGCTTCTACCGGGTTTTCACCATTCTTTTTATTGTATGGAAGGAAGCATGACTCACAAATTGATGTGCAGCTCAAACCACTGGAGAAGTGTACTAGGATATCAGACCCCATGCAGCTTACCCTACAACAATTGGCTGAAGCTAAGGAGGCGTCTCGGGGGAACTCGGCCTTGCGGCAGGCGGCCAATAGATGGCTCGTCAAGCCTCGCCAGTCCACTACCGTATGGACGCCAGGGAACAAAGCATGGCTCCACTGCCCCCATGTCCCGATGGGTACCTCCCCGAAATTACATAAACCATGGTAGGAGCCAGTCGAAGTGGTGGAGGTGAGGAGTTCACAATGCATGCAGATTCAGTGTGGTCTCCGCCGCTAGTTTGTGTCCCCGTCACGGCTAAAACGTTTTTTTACACCTGTCGTTAGTCTTTCATCTCCACTTCCCAAGGGCCAGGTGTCTGGTCAGCCCGATGAACTGGGGCGCGCGTCAGCTGACGTCCTTCCTCAGCACAGTTCTATTATTCTGCCCGCAGGGTCCAAGCGCCTAACGAGACCATCCTCACCGGTCAGACCGGCCCGGGGGGAATGTGGGAGTCCCGAGCCGCCATCACCCAACCCCCTACCACATGGGGGTTCTTCGGCTCAGGAGATACCGTGCTCGTTGAGCCATCTTCTGGCTGCCCCCGAGGCCTCCAGAGGACCCGCACCTTCCTCGCTTGACAGGCTGGCATCAAAGACTCGGGCAAAGATGGCTCGAATTAAATGACCATCTGCGGCCGCCACTTGAGCCAGATGGGTCAATGGCTGACCCGGGCTCATCTTGTGCTCGACTGCGGTGTTGCATGTGCGAGGTGTAGTTGTGGCCTGTCCAAGGGGTGGCTCGTCCATTGTAAATAGTTGCAACTAAGTTTTTTTTTTCTCCCTTCCTCCCACTCTTCTTCTATCCCTGGTCCTGTATATAGTGTATATTGGTTCTTCCTCGTTTGGAATTATTTATTGTTGTTGTTCTCTTGTTCCATTTTAAATTGGAGGCCCACACATTACGTTGCTTATATGTCGGTCAGCCGAGACGGCTGAGTTTCATAAAGGGGGGGTGATGTAGAGACATAAATAGCATCTCTACGGCGTATATGCCGACTACAACTACAAATGGTAAAGGAGTATGCAGGTTCCTCTTGAGGGAGCCGAGGGAGACGTGGCGGAGAAGCAGGCCCTACATAGCAGGGTCCCGTCGCAAAGAGAGAGGGGATGTGCCAACTCAGGGGAGTAAAGGGGGCCCGAAAATGGGGGCCCTGGAGGACATGTGATGCTGGCTCCGGTTACATCTCGAGAGACAGAGGAGGGGGCATGGCCGGAGGCAGAGCGAGGCCACGCTCCGGAGGATAAGAGGGATGGGGGCGGAGCGATCATGGTTGTCTGGCGGGGAACTGATTGTGCGGCGTTGCTTCGGGGGTCTGAGAGGGTCGGTCGTCAGGAACACAGACCCCTTTAGGGGTCTAGAGTAACCCCGAGTATTGTTAACCCGTAGCCCGGTTCAGTTGTTAATAAATCGTGATGCCTCCAGACTTCTGTGTGTGCCTCGTGAGACACACTACAAGTCGATAAGGAAGTTGGTGATTATTCCATCAGGAGGGTGGTAAATAATGATCAGGATGAAAGTGGAAGCCTGGGTGACAAGTAACAGACTGCATCTCAAAGTTGGAAGGAATATCTGGTAATTAAAGCGGTTTAAGACTGAGGTTTTTAGCATAGACGACTGCAAGGCCTCCACCGCGATGGTGATTTGCACGGGGAAGGTAGAGATCCTTGTAGCCATAGGGCGTGACTTCAGCTGTAACTGCAGGAGTATCATAATTGGTTCTTTACCCTTCTATCTGGCAACAAAACTGACACCTTTTTGCAAGGAGTCATGTTTGCATAGACCGCAATACCTGCAGTCATAATACAAACAAAAGAACATAACTCTGATAATGTGCACTGTCCTTGAAGTTGATTGGTCCACACCCGAGACAGCTTTCCTTAGAGCCTAGTCTCACATGGGTTGGACCAGATGACGCCAAAACGCGCTTTGGCGTCATCTGGTCCAACCCATGTGAGACTAGGCTCTAAGGAAAGCTGTCTCGGGTGTGGACCAATCAACTTCAAGGACAGTGCACATCAGAGTTATGTTTTTTGTTTGCATTATGACTGCAGGTATTGCGGTCTATGCAAACATGACTCCTTGCAAAAAGGTGTCAGTTTTGTTGCCAGATAGAAGGGTAAAGAACCAATTATCATATTTTTACTGGCAAATGAGGTCCCCATAGTGCAGGAGTATCGTCGGGCCTGAACCAAGTCTCGGTGATGAGGAGGTCTAGGCTATGGTCCAAGATGGTGTCATGGATGAGGGTGGAATTGTAATTGATGGAGCGAGAGTTGAGGAGACCCAGCAGGATGGCTGGTAACCCAGATGTCAGTCTGAGTGGACGAAGTAATGGCGGTTGACCCTGAACGATCTGTCAGATGTTGGTGCGTCCCCTGCTACTGCGACAAGCATGGCGCCAATGATGCCAGTGGAGGCCATAGAGTAGATGGAGGACAAACAGAGTCGCGAGTATAGATCAGTACAGTTGGAGACCATGGACAGATGCAGCATGGCAGGACAGCAGGTATGCCCTTGAGGCATGGGTCATGCTGTTGGGTGGGCTAGGATTTGGGTAGATGCTGACCAGAAGCAGCACTCGTTGTAGAAGCGATGATGGTGAAGGAACAGGTGGACGATGCCAAAGTTGAAGAGATGGACAAGGAGGCGACGCTGGTAATGGCAGTATACAGATGGCCCAGGTAGCAGCACCTGCGCGAGGTGCCCAGTGAGTGGTGCCTGCACCAGAAGCCCGGGGCTGAACAGTCAAGAACCACACCAGGGGAAACACTGCCCCATCGACAGGAGTGTGAGCCACAGCATCAGGGGCCGGTGACACATTGCCGATGGCTACTGTTCCGACTGTGCAGCGTTAGCTTGTGAAGTCCTCCTGGCAAACAGCTCGTGTATAGTGGGTTGGATGCTTGCGCAATCCAACCCAGGCAGTTGGCCCCGGAGGCAGCCGTGAGGCGATGGCGAAGTGAGGAGCAACCCCTGTTGAGGAAGAAGCCCCCAACATGGGATGAGCTGCCATTTCAACAGTGCACTGGAGGCAGCACTGGGGGCGCACGTAGTGGCAGCGATGCAGCAGTAGGGGTCGCAATTTGCCAGCACAGGCAGTAGAAACCCGGATTCATGGACGGTCGGGCCACGCCCGATTTGCCCAGGGACGCCGACCACACCTGGCCAGAGGTGGACGCTGGCAGTGCAGAGGCTGCAGGCTGACAAAAGACATGAGAAGTCATGGAAAAGCACCCTAGCCTGTACAGACTCCATACCCGGACGCCGAGGCCAGCAGCTCCATGCGTCCGAGAAAATAACAAAATAGATTAATAAACAGATGAAAATTAAACAGGTAAATAAATACTGGGGAGCGGTGATTAGAAAAGGGAAGGGGGGACTGGATAACTAAATTCGATTGGAAGGAGAAGACATGATGCTGAAGCAGTCGGACGGCAGCCAGCTAGTGCGGCGCCATCTTGAAAGTAAGCAGTCGCTGTGGCTGATTACTTATATTTCCATACTTTCATATTTCAATTCCGCACTGGAGACTGCTCGCCAATCCTATTTTCTATCCCTAATTTTTTCCCTTTCTGTGCCCCCTGCTCTCAGCTACGTCAACTGCTATTTCTTATTCTGCCCCCCCCCCCCCACTAGCGTTCTGCAAATATTTCTTGGAGATTTCTCAAAATCGTTCTACCCTCCTCACGACTTC
>NW_026892405.1:0-3083 GCF_015708825.2 Lethenteron reissneri | reverse complement strand
TATCGGTCCGAACGTCACGAAACTTCCACACGCCTTTCCAGCAGATTTGCTCGTGTACCAAAAAAAGTCAAAATTTTTACACATAGACCCCATCAAACGGTAGAAAATTGGCCGGGATTGCTCTCATGTGCGTTACGGGGTTTCTCTTTCGCTCCGAATTCCTGGAGATGGCAAAACGCTCATTATAGTGTCGCCAAATATCGTCCGAACGCACGAACTTACATCCACTTTCTCACAGCACACATAGCCCCATCAAACGGTAGAAATGGCCGGGATTGCTCTCATGTGCGTTACGGAGCATCGTTTCTCTCGCTCCGAATTCCCTGAAGCTGGGAAATCGCAATTTTTTGTGTCGCCAAATATCGTACGAACGTCACGAACCTTCCACACCTTTTCCAGCATTTCTCGTGCACCAAAAAAGTCAAAATTTTACACACAGACCCCATCAAACGGTAGAAATTGGCCGGGATTGCTCTCATGTGCGTTAGGAGCATCGTTTCTTTCGCTCGAATTCCCTGGAGCTGGCAAAACGCTCATTTATTGTCGCCAAATATGGTCCGAACGTCACGAAACTTCCCACGCCTTCCAGCAGATTGCTCGTGCACCAAAAAAAGTCAAAATTTTTACACATAGACCCCATCAAACGGTAGAAATTGGCCGGGATTGCTCTCATGTGCGTTACGGGGCCTCGTTCTCTCGCTCCGAATTCCCTGGAGCTGGCAAAACGCTCATTATAGTGTCGCCAAATATCGTCCGAACGTCACGAAACTTACACTTTCCAGCAGTTTTCGTGCACCAAAAAAAGTCACACACAGACCCCATCAAACGGTAGAAATTGGCCGGGATTGCTCTCATGTGCGTTACGGGGCCTCGTTTCTCTCGCTCCGAATTCCCTGGAGCTGGCAAAACGCTCATTATAGTGTCGCCAATATCGTCCGAACGTCACGAAACTTCCACACGCTTTTCAGCACACATAGACCCCATCAAACGGTAGAAATGGCCGGGATTGCTCTCATGTGCGTTACGGGGCCTCGTTTCTCTCGCTCCGAATTCCCTGGAGCGGGAAATCGCTCATTTTAGTGTCGCCAAATATCGTAGGAACGTCACGAACCTTCCACACGCTTTTCCAGCAGATTTGCTCGTGCACCAAAAAACTTCAAAATTTTACACATAGACCCCATCAAACGGTAGAAATTGGCCGGGATTGCTCTCATGTGAGTTACGGGGCCTCGTTTCTCTCGCTCCGAATTCCCTGGAGCTGGGAAATCGCTCATTTTAGTGTCGCCAAATATCGTAGGAACGTCACGAACCTTCCACACGCTTTTCCAGCAGATTTGCTCGTGCACCAAAAAACGTCAAAATTTTACACATAGACCCCATCAAACGGTAGAAATTGGCCGGGATTGCTCTCATGTGCGTTAGGGGCCTCGTTTCTCTCGCTCCGAATTCCCTGAAGCTGGGAAATCGCAATTTTTTGTGTCGCCAAATATCGTAGCAACGTCCCTTCAACCTTCCACACGCTTTTCCAGCAGATTTTCTCGTGCACCAAAAAAAGTCAAAATTTTTACACACAGACCCCATCAAACGGTAGAAATTGGCCGGGATTGCTCTCATGTGCGTTACGGAGCATCGTTTCTTTCGCTCCGAATTCCCTGGAGCTGGCAAAACGCTCATTTTAGTGTCGCCAAATATGGTCCGAACGTCACGAAACTTCCACACGCCTTTCCAGCAGATTTGCTCGTGCACCAAAAAAAGTCAAAATTTTTACACATAGACCCCATCAAACGGTAGAAATTGGCCGGGATTGCTCTCATGTAGTTACGGGGCCTCGTTTCTCTCGCTCCAAATTCCCTGAAGCTGGGAAATCGCAATTTTTTGTGTCGCCAAATATCGTCCGAACGTCACGAAACTTCCACACGCCTTTCCAGCAGATTTGCTCGTGCACCAAAAAAAGTCAAAATTTTTACACCAGACCCCATCAAACGGTAGAAATTGGCCGGGATTGCTCTCATGTGCGTTACGGAGCATCGTTCTTTCGCTCCGAATTCCCTGGAGCTGGCAAAACGCTCATTTTAGTGTCGCCAAATATGGTCCGAACGTCACGAAACTTCCACACGCCTTTCCAGCAGATTTGCTCGTGTACCAAAAAAAGTCAAAATTTTTACACATAGACCCCATCAAACGGTAGAAATTGGACGGGATTGCTCTCACGTGCGTTACGGGGCCTCGTTTCTCTCGCTCCGAATTCCCTGGAGCTGGCAAAACGCTCATTATAGTGTCGCCAAATATCGTCCGAACGTCACGAAACTTCCACACGCTTTTCCAGCACACATAGACCCCATCAAACGGTAGAAATTGGACGGGATTGCTCTCATGTGCGTTACGGGGCCTCGTTTCTCTCGCTCCGAATTCCCTGAAGCTGGGAAATCGCTCATTATAGTGTCGCCAAATATCGTCCGAACGTCACGAAACTTCCACACGCTTTTCCAGCACACATAGACCCCATCAAACGGTAGAAATTGGCCGGGATTGCTCTCATGTGCGTTACGGGGCCTCGTTTCTCTCGCTCCGAATTCCCTGGAGCTGGGAAATCGCTCATTTTAGTGTCGCCAAATATCGTAGGAACGTCACGAACCTTCCACACGCTTTTCCAGCAGATTTGCTCGTGCACCAAAAAACTTCAAAATTTTTACACATAGACCCCATCAAACGGTAGAAATTGGCCGGGATTGCTCTCATGTGAGTTACGGGGCCTCGTTTCTCTCGCTCCGAATTCCCTGGAGCTGGGAAATCGCTCATTTTAGTGTCGCCAAATATCGTAGGAACGTCACGAACCTTCCACACGCTTTTCCAGCAGATTTGCTCGTGCACCAAAAAACGTCAAAATTTTTACACATAGACCCCATCAAACGGTAGAAATTGGCCGGGATTGCTCTCATGTGCGTTACGGGGCCTCGTTCTCTCGCTCCGAATTCCCTGAAGCTGGGAAATCGCAATTTTTTGTGTCGCCAAATATCGTAGCAACGTCACGAACCTTCCACACGCTTTTCCAGCAGATTTTCTCGTGCAAAAAAAGTCAAAAT
>NW_026892404.1:0-3091 GCF_015708825.2 Lethenteron reissneri | reverse complement strand
CTGGGGGCACTTTCGTGCGGCTTATTGCCCTGGGGGCACTTTCGTGCGAGATATTGCCCTGGGGGCACTGTCATGTCACCTTCAGGGCACTGGCAGCCCTGCAGGCACTTTCGTGTGGAATATTGCCCTGAGGGCACTTGCGTGCGGCTTATTGCCCTGGGGGCACTTTCGTGTGGCTTATTGCCCTGAGGGCACTTTTGTGTCACCTTCAGGGCACTGGCAGCCCTGCAGGCAGGCGTCAGGGCAGGCGAGCGACGCGTGGAGAGTGGAGCAGCTCCTCACGCACGGAGAGGCACACGTGGTGAACTCCATGCCCTGGGGGCACACTACACACACACACACAGATACACACGTGTTACACACACTACACAGACACACAGACAGACACACGTGTTACACACACACACACACAGACACACAGACACATACACAGACACACACACACAAACACACACACAGACAAACACACACAGACACACACACAGACAAACACACACACACACAGACACACACAGACACACAGACAAACAAACAAACACACACACAGACACACACACACAGACAAATACACAAACACACACACAGACACACACACAGACACACACACACAGACAAATACACAAACACACACACAGACACACACACACAGACACACAGACAAACACACACACAGACACACACACAGACACACACACAGACAAATACACAAACACACACACAAACACACAGACACACACACAGACTCATATTCTTAGTTCTTTCGGTAAAGTCACCACGTAGGTTAAAAATGAAATGAAAATTAATTAAAATAAAATAAAAATCACGACGTTTCGGAGGCAACACAAGTCACCGTCATCAGCGGGGACCGTCACAGCCACATTTTCTGCATCAATTGAGGCAATGATTCAAGATGTAAGCCCTTAAATACGAGCTGAGGAGGGAGGAGAGGCGGGGGGGGGGGGGGCTTGTCAGAATGTGGTAGCCAATGAATGGAACGTATCGGGAGGGAACGGGGCAAGGGACTAAACGAGGGCGTGTTGGTAGACATGATAGAAAAGAACGAAGATGCCAATGTTTATAGCATACCAGTGTTGGCTGCAAAATAAAGAGAGTGCTGTTAAACGGTAGGGATGCAAACACTCGTTAAAGTAAAATGGTGCCTGCGATTCTAGAGTTGAAGCTTTCGCGACTGCAAGGATTCATATTTGTAGGTTGTTTCCGGTAAAGTCACTACGTAGGTGAACGATTAAAAGGAATGAAAGTAAAATAAAATTAAAATCACGACGTTTCGGAGGCAACGCAAGTCACCGTCTTCAGGTGGGACCGTCACAGCCAGATTTGCTGCATCAATTGAAGCAGGAAATCAAGATGTAAGTCCTTAAATACGAGCTGAGGAGGGAGGAGAGGCGGGGGTGGAGCTTGTCAGAATGTGGTAGCCAATGAATGGAACGTATCGTGGAGGGAACGGGCGAGGGGCTAAAAGAGGGCGTGTTGGTAGACATGATAGAAAAGAACGAAGATGCCCATGTTTATAGCATACCAGTGTTGGCTGCAAAATAAAGAGAGTGCTGTTAAACGGTAGGGATGCAAACACTCGTTAAAGTAAAATGGTGCCTGCGATTCTAGAGTTGAAGCTTTCGCGACTGCAAGGATTCATATTCGTAGGTTGTCTCGGTAAAGTCACTACGTAGGTGAACGATTAAAAGGAATGAAAGTAAAATAAAATTAAAATCACGACGTTTCGGAGGCAACACAAGTCACCGTCTTCAGGTGGGACCGTCACAGCCAGATTTTCTGCATCAATTGAGGCAATGATTCTAGATGTAAGCCCTTAAATACGAGCTGAGGAGGGAGGAGAGGCGGGGGTGGAGCTTGTCAGAATGTGGTAGCCAATGAATGGAACGTATCGGGAGGGAACGGGGCAAGGGACTAAACGAGGGCGTGTTGGTAGACATGATAGAAAAGAACGAAGATGCCAATGTTTATAGCATACCAGTGTTGGCTGCAAAATAAAGAGAGTGCTGTTAAACGGTAGGGATGCAAACACTCGTTAAAGTAAAATAGTGCCTGCGATTCTAGAGTTGAAGCTTTCGTGACTGCAAGGATTCATATTTGTAGGTTGTTTCCGGTAAAGTCACTACGTAGGTGAACGATTAAAAGGAATGAAAGTAAAATGAAATAAAAATCACGACGTTTCGGAGGCAACGCAGGCGTCCGTCTTCAGGTGGAACCGTCACAGCCACGACAGCCGTATCAAGTGAAAGAGAGATTGCAAGAGCTACCACTCCGTTTATATATAATGGTTGAATAGGGGAAGGGCCAAGTACGACACATCTTCTTGGTTCTTTCGGTAAAGTCACGTAGAAGGGAAGTAATAAAATAATAAAAATAAAGCATAATAATAAAAAACGAGAATTATTTTCACTATGGGGACCTCATTTGCCAGGAAAAATATGATAATTGCTTCTTTACCCTTCTATCTGGCAACAAAACTGACACCTTTTTGTCCTTGAGTTGTGCGCCTTTTGGCGTCATCTGGTCCAACCCATATGAGACTAGGCTCGAAGGAAAGCTGTCTCGGGTGTGGACCAATCAACTTCAAGGACCATGTGAGACTAGGCTCGAAGGAAAGCTGTCTCGGGTGTGGACCAATCAACTTCAAGGACCATGTGAGACTAGGCTCGAAGGAAAGCTGTCTCGGGTGTGGACCAATCAACTTCAAGGACCATGTGAGACTAGGCTCGAAGGAAAGCTGTCTCGGGTGTGGACCAATCAACTTCAAGGACCATGTGAGACTAGGCTCGAAGGAAAGCTGTCTCGGGTGTGGACCAATCAACTTCAAGGACAGTGCACATTATCCGAGTTATGTTCTTTTGTTTGTATTATGACTGCAGGTATTGCGGTCTATGCAAACATGACTCCTTGCAAAAAGGTGTCAGTTTTGTTGCCAGATAGAAGGGTAAATAACCAATTATGAGAATTATTTTATTATGTTTTCATTATTATTTATTATTCTTTTATTACTTCCCTTCTACGTGATGACTTTACCGAAAGAACCAATAAGATGAATCCCTGCTGCAGTCACGAAAGC
>NW_026892403.1:0-3127 GCF_015708825.2 Lethenteron reissneri | reverse complement strand
ACCAAAAAAAATGGCCCGTAAAAAAGAAAGAAAAAAACCAGCCAATAAAAAAATGATTGGCCATCACACGAAGTGAGGCTGAGGCGGCGGAGGCGGCGCGGAGGCTGCATGAGGAGGAGGCGGCGGCTGAGTCGGAGGCGGCGGAGGCAGCGACGGAGGAGGCGGCGGCGGAGGCGGCGGCGGAGGCGGCTGGGGAGGAGGCGGCGGCGGAGGCGGCGGCGGAGGCGGCGGCGGCGGAGACGGGCGGCGGCGGGGAGGAGGCGGCGGCGGAGGCGGCGGCGGAGGCGGAGGCGGCGGTAGGTGGCCCGTAAAAAATAAGAGACCGATAAAAAGAATTGACTGGTAAACAAAAAAGTGGTCAAAAAGAAAGTAAAAATTGGCTGGTAAAAAAAGCGGAAGGCGAGCAGGTAAGTGGTCTTAAAAAAGAGAGACCAGTAAAAAATTAATTTGGTCAATAAAATATAAGTGGACATCAAAAGAGTGACTGGTTAAAAAAAGTGGCCATCAAAAAAAGTGACTGGTTAAAAAAGGGTGACCATTAAAGAAAAAATTGACTGCTAGAAACAAAAGTGGTCATAAAAAAAAAGTGAAAAAAATTGGCCGGTAAAAAAAGAAAGACCAGTCAAAAAATGTGGTGAATTAAAGAATGTGGCCATCAAAAAAAATTACAGTTAAAAAATGAGTGGCAATTAAAAAAGAAAAAAAGTTTAAAAAAATTGGTCAGTTAAAAAAATAATTGGCCACAAAAAAGTGAGGTGGTGGAGAATGCGGAGGAGGAGGTAGGTCGCCGGTAATAAAAAAAGAGACCAGTTAAAAAGAAAATTGACTTGTAAAAAAAAGTGGTCATAAAAAAAAGTTTAAAAATTGGCTGGGTAAAAAAGATAAATGGCCAATAAAAAATTGACTGGTTCAAAAAAGAGTGGCCATTAAAAAAAAGTGGCCGACCAAAAAAGAATTGGGTCATAAAAAAAGAGCAGTCAAAAAAAATTGGCCAGTAAAAGTGGTCATCAAAAAAATAACCGGTAAAAAAAAAGTGCCATTAAAAAAGATGTGCCATCAAAAAGAAGTGACTGGTTAAAAAAGAGTGGCCATTAAAAAAGTGGCTGACCTAAAAAGATTTGGCCCATAAAAAAGGCCAGTAAAAAGATGTGGCCATCAAAAAAAGTGACGGGTAAAAAAGAATGGCCATTAAAAAAAAGTGACCACAACAAATTGGCCCGTAAAAAGAGAAAGACCAGTCAAAAAAAATGGTCAATAAAAAATAATTGACCATCACAAAAGTGGAGCAGAGGCGGCAGCGGCGGAGGTGATGGCGGCAGAGGCGGCGGAGGAGGAGGTAGGTGGCCGGTAAAAAAAAAGAGACCAGTAAAAAAAAAAAAATTGCTTACGAAAAAAGTTTAAAAATTGGCTGGTAAAAAAGATAAATGGCCATAAAAAAATGACTGGTTTAAAAAAGAGTATCCATTAAAGAAAAAATTGACTGGTACAAAAAAAAAATGGTCATAAAAAATAGTGAAAAAAATTGGCCAGTAAAAAAAGAAAGACCAGTCAAAAAAGTGGTGAGTTAAAGAATGTGGCCATCAAAAAAAATTACTAGTTGAAAATGAGTGGCAATTAAAAAAAAAAAAAAGTCAAAACAATTGGTCATAAAAAAATAATTGGCCATCACAAAAAGTGAGGTGGTGCAGGATGGGCGGAGGAGACGGACGAGGAGACGGATGAGGAGGAGGACGGGGGGCGGACGAGGAGGAGGACGAGGGGGCGGATGAGGAGGCGGACGAGGAGGCGGACGAGGAGGCGGACGAGGAGGCGGACGAGGAGGCGGACGAGGAGTAGGTGGCCCGTAAAAAAAAAAAGACCAGTAAAAGAAAAATTGACTGGTAAAAACAAAGTGGTATAAAGAGAAGTAAAAAATTGGCCAGTAAAAAAGATGATGGCCATCAAAAAAAGTGACCACAAGAAATTGGCCCGTAAAAAGAGAAAGACCATTCAGAAAAAAAATTGGTCATAAAAAATATAATTGACCATCACAAAGTGGAGCAGAGGCAGCAGCGGCGGAGGTGATGGCGGCAGAGGCGGCGGGAGGAGGAGGGTAGGTGGCCGGTAAAAAAAAAGAGACCAGTAAAAAAAAAGTTTATTAAAAAAAAAGTGCTTACAAAAAAGTTTAAAATTGGTGGTAAAAAAGATAAATGGCCATAAAACAATGATGGTTAAAAAGAGTGGCCATTAAGAAAAAAAATTGTGGTAAAAAGAAAAAGTGGTCATAAAAAAAAGTGAAAAAATTGGCCGGTAAAAAAAGAAAGACCAGTCAAAAAATGTGGTGAGTTAAAGAATGTGGCCATCAAAAAAAATATAGTTAAAAAATGAGTGCCAATTAAAAAGAAAAAAAAAGTCAAAAAATTGGTCAATAAAAAAATATTGGCCATCACAAAAAGTGAGGTGGTGCAGGATGCGGAGGAGGAGGCGGACGAGGAGACGACGAGGAGACGGATGAGGAGGAGGACGAGGGGCGGACGAGGAGGCAGACGAGGAGGCGGACGAGGAGGCGGACGAGGAGGGGACGAAGAGGCGGACGAGGAGGTAGGTGGCCCGGGCGCGCGTGTCGCGTCACGGCGCGGGTGTCGCGTCACGGGCGCGGGTGTCGCGCACGGGCGCGGGTGTCGGTTCACGGGGGCGGGGGTGTCGCGTTCACGGGCGGGTGTCGCGTACGGCGCGGGTGTCGCGTTCACGGGCGCGGGTGTCGCGTTCACAGGCGCGGGTGTAGCGTTCACGGGCGCGGTGTGCGGTTCCCGGGCGCGGGTGCGCGTTCACGGGCGGGTGTCGCGTTCACGATTGTGAGTGCCAGAAAAAGAGTGTGCCATCAAAAATAGTGACCGGTTAAAAAAGAATGGCCATTAAACAAAGTGACCAAAAAAAATTGGCCCGTAAAAAAGAAAAACCAGCCAATAAAAAAATGATTGGCCACACACGAAGTGAGGCTGAGGCGGAGGCGGCGGCGGAGGCTGCAGAGGAGGCGGCGGCGCTGAGTCGGAGGCGGCGGAGCAGCGACGGAGGAGGCGGCGGCGGAGGCGGAGGCGGCGGCGGAGGAGGCG
Organism: Lethenteron reissneri; assembly: GCF_015708825.2. Lineage (NCBI taxonomy): Eukaryota > Metazoa > Chordata > Hyperoartia > Petromyzontiformes > Petromyzontidae > Lethenteron > Lethenteron reissneri. The sequence continues at coordinate 35 of NW_026892403.1, read as the reverse complement.
GCGGCGGAGGCGGCGGCGGAGGCGGCGGCGGCGGA
>NW_026892402.1:0-3135 GCF_015708825.2 Lethenteron reissneri | reverse complement strand
AAAAACGACTTCGGTCATCGGGATGAATTATTCTTATTTATTACTGCACGGGGAATCCGATGAGCTATGAAGCTCTTTTACACAGGTGTCCAGTAGGGGCACCGGGTAAGAACGTCACAACAACAACAACACAAACACGATGGGAGTGGGAAGTCCAAGTCAGGTAAACAAATCGCCCAAACACAAACAGATACAACACGAAACCATCCCCGTCCTACCAGGCAAAGCCCACTGGGGTATTCGCTTACTTTTCCAAAGTAACCTGGCCACAAATGATAGCTTAACAAAGTTGCCCATCATTTGGACATTTATAGCAGCAAATAATCTAAAATATCAATGCCTGCGTCTAAACGTGGAGGGAAAACCCGGGAAGCCATTTAAAAAATCCACGCAACCACAGGGAGAAACCTGGAAACGACAAATACACAGCAAGCGTCTGTGTCAGCATCGAACCCACGACCTCCTGCACACCAGGCGAGGTAGTTAACATCTCCCAGCCACCGTGATGATGATGATGATGAGAGAGACACCACAAACTCTATAGCAGCAGCAGGCGTCTGTGTCAGCATCGAACCCACGACCTCCTGCACACCAGGCGAGGTAGTTAACATCTCCCAGCCACCGTGATGATGATGATGATGAGAGACACCACAAACTCTATAGCAGCAGGCGTCTGTGTCAGCATCGAACCCACGACCTCCTGCACACCAGGCGAGGTAGTTAACATCTCCCAGCCACCGTGATGATGATGATGAGAGAGACACCACAAACTCTATAGCAGCAGCAGGCGTCTGTGTCAGCATCGAACCCACGACCTCCTGCACACCAGGCGAGGTAGTTAACATCTCCCAGCCACCGTGATGATGATGATGAGAGACACCACAAACTCTATAGCAGCAGCAGGCGTCTGTGTCAGCATCGAACCCACGACCTCCTGCACACCAGGCGAGGTAGTTAACATCTCCCAGCCACCGTGATGATGATGATGAGAGAGACACCACAAACTCTATAGCAGCAGCAGCAGGCGTCTGTGTTAGCATCGAACCCACGACCTCCTGCACACCAGGCGAGGTAGTTAACATCTCCCCCACCGTGATGATGATGATGAGAGAGACACCACAAACTCTATAGCAGCAGCAGCAGGCGTCTGTGTTAGCATCGAACCCACGACCTCCTGCACACCAGGCGAGGTAGTTAACATCTCCCAGCCACCGGTGGCAAAGCCGGCGACGTTCAACGGCTCCGGCCTCGTCCGATCAATCGCAAGCCGCCGGACAGTTGATTCATAATTTAGTGACGCTTGGCCAAACGATGTTCGCACCAACGCCAAACCCCATTAGCCTCGTCCGTCTCTAACGTGGGGGGGGGGGGGGGTGGCTCTGGTGGAGATGAAACCGCACGTGGACGAGAAGTCGGAGGGAAGTTGCGCCGCTGTTAGGAACTCGGGCGGAGAGAGAAAAGCGTGACGCATCGGCCTGTCGATGTCCCACCGACCGACCGAAGATTTGCCCAGAACTTGGTAATAATAATATTTATAATGAAAACTGGCCAAGGCGATGACAGCATGTGGGTCACTCTCAGACAGAGCGATGAGCTGAGCGGGAGGGGGGGGGTAAAGCAACGGGTGCGGCCGTAGGAATGAGAGCCGCGGTGTGGAAATGAAAAATCATCGCGGCTACCAAGGCCCGCTTCACGGGCGGTGTGTGTGTGTGTTAGCCACGGTGTGTGTGTGTCTGTGTGTTAGCTACGGTGTGTGGTGTCTGTGTGTTAGCTACGGTGTGTGTGTGTCTGTGTTAGCCACGGTGTGTGTGTCTGTGTGTTAGCTACGGTGTGTGTGTCTGTGTGTTAGCCACGGTGTGTGGTGTCTGTGTGTTAGCTACGGTGTGTGTGTCTGTGTGTTAGCCACGGTGTGTGTGTGTGTGTTAGCTACGGTGTGTGTGTGCTGTGTGTTAGCTACGGTTGTGTGTCTGTGTGTTAGCCACGGTGTGTGTGTGTGTTAGCTACGGTGTGTGTGTGTGTGTTAGCCACGGTGTGTGTGTGTGTGTTAGCCACGGTGTGTGTGTGTGTGTGTTAGCCACGTGTGTGTGTGTTAGCTACGGTGTGTGTGTGTGTGCGTTAGCCATGGTGTGTGTGTGTGTTAGCCACGGTGTGTGTGTGTGTGTTAGCCACGGTGTGTGTGTGTGTTAGCTACGGTGTGTGTGTGTGTGCGTTAGCCACGGTGTGTGTGTGTGTTAGCTACGGTGTGTGTGTGTGTTAGCTACGGTGTGTGTGTGTGTGTGTTAGCCACGGTGTGTGTGTGTGTCTGTGCGTTAGCCACGGTGTGTGTGTGTGTTAGCTACGGTGTGTGTGTGTTAGCCACGTGTGTGTGTGTGTGTTAGCCACGGTGTGTGTGTTAGCCACGGTGTGTGTGTGTGTGTGTTAGCCACGGTGTGTGTGTGTGTGTTAGCTACGGTGTGTGTGTGTGTGTTAGCCACGGTGTGTGTGTGTGTGTGTTAGCTACGGTGTGTGTGTGTGTGCGTTAGCCACGGTGTGTGTGTGTGTGTTAGCTACGGTGTGTGTGTCTGTGTGTTAGCTACGGTGTGTGTGTGTCTTAGCCACGGTGTGTGTGTTAGCTACGGTGTGTGTGTGTGTTAGCTACGGTGTGTGTGTGTGTGTGTTAGCCACGGTGTGTGTGTGTGTTAGCCACGGTGTGTGTGTGTGTGTATTAGCTACTGTGTGTGTTAGCCATGGTGTGTGTGTGTGTATTAGCCACGGTGTGTGTGCGTGTTAGCCACGGTGTGTGTGTGTGTGTTAGCCACGGTGTGTGTGTGTTAGCTACGGTGTGTGTGTGTGTGTTAGCTACGGTGTGTGTGTGTGTGTGTTAGCTACGGTGTGTGTGTGTGTTAGCTACGGTGTGTGTGTGTGTTTGTTAGCCACGGTGTGTGTGTGTGTATTAGCTACGGTGTGTGTGTGTGTTAGCCACGGTGTGTGTGTGTCTGTGTGTTAGCCACGGTGTGTGTGTGTTAGCCACGTGTGTGTGTGTGTTAGCTACGGTGTGTGTGTGTGCGTTAGCTACGGTGTGTGTGTGTGCATTAGCCACGGTGTGTGGTGTGTGTTAGCCACGGTGTGTGTGTGTGTTAGCCACGGTCTGTGTGT
>NW_026892401.1:0-3147 GCF_015708825.2 Lethenteron reissneri | reverse complement strand
GTGTAAAATTTTGACGTTTTTGGTGCACGAGCAAATCTGCTGGAAAAGCGTGTGGAAGGTTCGTGACGTTCCTACGATATTGGCGACACTAAAAGAGCGATTTCCCAGCTCCAGGGAATTCGGAGCGAGAGAAACGAGGCCCCGTAACTCACATGAGAGCAATCCCGGCCAATTTCTACCCGTTTGATGGGGTCTATGTGTAAAATTTTGAAGTTTTTTGGTGCACGAGCAAATCTGCTGGAAAAGCGTGTGGAAGGTTCGTGACGTTCCTACGATATTTGGCGACACTAAAATGAGCGATTTCCCAGCTCCAGGGAATTCGGAGCGAGAGAAACGAGGCCCCGTAACGCACATGAGAGCAATCCCGGCCAATTTCTACCGTTTGATGGGGTCTATGTGTGCTGGAAAAGCGTGTGGAAGTTTCGTGACGTTCGGACGATATTTGGCGACACTATAATGAGCGTTTTGCCAGCTCCAGGGAATTCGGAGCGAGAGAAACGAGGCCCCGTAACGCACATGAGAGCAATCCCGGCCAATTTCTACCGTTTGATGGGGTCTGTGTGTAAAAATTTTGACTTTTTTTGGTGCACGAGCAAATCTGCTGGAAAGGCGTGTGGAAGTTTCGTGACGTTCGGACGATATTTGGCGACACTATAATGAGCGTTTTGCCAGCTCCAGGGAATTCGGAGCGAGAGAAACGAGGCCCCGTAACGCACATGAGAGCAATCCCGGCCAATTTCTACCGTTTGATGGGGTCTATGTGTAAAAATTTTGACTTTTTTTGGTGCACGAGCAAATCTGCTGGAAAGGCGTGTGGAAGTTTCGTGACGTTCGGACCATATTTGGCGACAATAAAATGAGCGTTTTGCCAGCTCCAGGGAATTCGGAGCGAAAGAAACGATGCTCCGTAACGCACATGAGAGCAATCCCGGCCAATTTCTACCGTTTGATGGGGTCTGTGTGTAAAAATTTTGACTTTTTTTGGTGCACGAGAAAATCTGCTGGAAAAGCGTGTGGAAGGTTCGTGACGTTCGTACGATATTTGGCGACACAAAAAATTGCGATTTCCCAGCTTCAGGGAATTCGGAGCGAGAGAAACGATGCTCCGTAACGCACATGAGAGCAATCCCGGCCAATTTCTACCGTTTGATGGGGTCTATGTGTGCTGGAAAAGCGTGTGGAAGTTTCGTGACGTTCGGACGATATTTGGCGACACTATAATGAGCGTTTTGCCAGCTCCAGGGAATTCGGAGCGAGAGAAACGAGGCCCCGTAACGCACATGAGAGCAATCCCGGCCAATTTCTACCGTTTGATGGGGTCTATGTGTAAAAATTTTGACTTTTTTTGGTACACGAGCAAATCTGCTGGAAAGGCGTGTGGAAGTTTCGTGACGTTCGGACCATATTTGGCGACACTATAATGAGCGTTTTGCCAGCTCCAGGGAATTCGGAGCGAAAGAAACGATGCTCCGTAACGCACATGAGAGCAATCCCGGCCAATTTCTACCGTTTGATGGGGTCTGTGTGTAAAAATTTTGACTTTTTTTGGTGCACGAGAAAATCTGCTGGAAAAGCGTGTGGAAGGTTCGTGACGTTCGTACGATATTTGGCGACACAAAAAATTGCGATTTCCCAGCTTCAGGGAATTCGGAGCGAGAGAAACGATGCTCCGTAACGCACATGAGAGCAATCCCGGCCAATTTCTACCGTTTGATGGGGTCTATGTGTGCTGGAAAAGCGTGTGGAAGTTTCGTGACGTTCGGACGATATTTGGCGACACTATAATGAGCGTTTTGCCAGCTCCAGGGAATTCGGAGCGAGAGAAACGAGGCCCCGTAACGCACATGAGAGCAATCCCGGCCAATTTCTACCGTTTGATGGGGTCTATGTGTGCTGGAAAAGCGTGTGGAAGGTTCGTGACGTTCGGACGATATTTGGCGACACTATAATGAGCGTTTTGCCAGCTCCAGGGAATTCGGAGCGAGAGAAACGAGGCCCCGTAACGCACGTGAGAGCAATCCCGTCCAATTTCTACCGTTTGATGGGGTCTATGTGTGCTGGAAAAGCGTGTGGAAGTTTCGTGACGTTCGGACGATATTTGGCGACACTATAATGACGTTTTGCCAGCTCCAGGGAATTCGGAGCGAGAGAAACGAGGCCCCGTAACGCACATGAGAGCAATCCCGGCCAATTTCTACCGTTTGATGGGGTCTGTGTGTAAAAATTTTGACTTTTTTTGGTGCACGAGAAAATCTGCTGGAAAAGCGTGTGGAAGGTTCGTGACGTTGCTACGATATTTGGCGACACAAAAAATTGCGATTTCCCAGCTTCAGGGAATTCGGAGCGAGAGAAACGAGGCCCCGTAACGCACATGAGAGCAATCCCGGCCAATTTCTACCGTTTGATGGGGTCTATGTGTAAAAATTTTGACGTTTTTTGGTGCACGAGCAAATCTGCTGGAAAAGCGTGTGGAAGGTTCGTGACGTTCCTACGATATTTGGCGACACTAAAATGAGCGATTTCCCAGCTCCAGGGAATTCGGAGCGAGAGAAACGAGGCCCCGTAACTCACATGAGAGCAATCCCGGCCAATTTCTACCGTTTGATGGGGTCTATGTGTAAAAATTTTGAAGTTTTTTGGTGCACGAGCAAATCTGCTGGAAAAGCGTGTGGAAGGTTCGTGACGTTCCTACGATATTTGGCGACACTAAAATGAGCGATTTCCCAGCTCCAGGGAATTCGGAGCGAGAGAAACGAGGCCCCGTAACGCACATGAGAGCAATCCCGGCCAATTTCTACCGTTTGATGGGGTCTATGTGTGCTGGAAAAGCGTGTGGAAGTTTCGTGACGTTCGGACGATATTTGGCGACACTATAATGAGCGATTTCCCAGCTTCAGGGAATTCGGAGCGAGAGAAACGAGGCCCCGTAACGCACATGAGAGCAATCCCGTCCAATTTCTACCGTTTGATGGGGTCTATGTGTGCTGGAAAAGCGTGTGGAAGTTTCGTGACGTTCGGACGATATTTGGCGACACTATAATGAGCGTTTTGCCAGCTCCAGGGATTCGGAGCGAGAGAAACGAGGCCCCGTAACGCACGTGAGAGCAATCCCGTCCAATTTCTACCGTTTGATGGGGTCTATGTGTA
>NW_026892400.1:0-3177 GCF_015708825.2 Lethenteron reissneri | reverse complement strand
GTGTGTGTCTGTGTGTGTGTCTGTGTGTGTGTGTACACTGATGTGTGTGTGCCTGCATATGGCTGTGGTGTGTGTCTGTGTGTATATGTGTGTCTGTGTGTGTGTGTCGTGTGTGTCTGTGTGTATGTGTATAGTGTGTGTCTGTGTGTGTATATGTGTGTCTGTGTGTGTCTGTGTGTGTGTGTCGGTGTGTATATGTGTGTCTGTGTGTGTGTGTCTGTGTGTATTGGTGGTTGTGTGTGTGTGTGTGTGTGTGTGTACACTGATGTGTGTGTGTACACTGATGTGTGTGTGTGTGTACACTGATGTGTGTGTGTGTGTACACTGATATGTGTGTGTGTGTACACTGATGTGTTGTGTGTGTACACTGATGTGTGTGTGTGTGTACACTGATGTGTGTGTGTGTGTACACTGATGTGTGTGTGTGTGTACACTGATGTGTGTGTGTGTACACTGTGTGTGTGTGTGTACACTGATGTGTGTGTGTGTGTACACTGATGGTGTGTGTGTCTGTGTGTGTGTGTACACTGATGTGTGTGTGTGTGTACACTGATGTGTGTGTGTGTGTACACTGATGTGTGTGTGTGTGTACACTGATGTGTGTGTGTGTGTACACTGAGTGTGTGTGTGTCTGTGTGTGTGTGTACACTGATGTGTGTGTGTGTGTACACTGATGTGTGTGTGTGTGTACACTGAGTGTGTGTGTGTGTACACTGATGTGTGTGTGTGGTACACTGATGTGTGTGTGTGTACATGATGTGTGTGTGTGTGTACACTGATGTTGTGTGTGTGTACACTGATGTGTGTGTGTGTACACTGATGTGTGTGTGTGTGTACACTGTGTGTGTGTGTGTACACTGATGTGTGTGTGTACACTGATGTGTGGTGTGTGTACACTGATGTGTGTGTGTTGGTACACTGAGTGTGTGTGCCTGCTATGGCTGTGTGTGTGTGTGGTCTGTGTGTGTGTGTGTGTATATGTGTCTGTGTGTGTGTGTATATGTGTGTCTGTGTGTGTGTGTGTACACTGTGTGTGTGTGTGTACACTGATGTGTGTGCCTGCTATGGCTGTGTGTGTGTTGTTCTGTGGTGTCTGTGTGTGTGTATATGTGTGTCTGTGTGTGTGTGTATATGTGTGTCTGTGTGTGTGTGTGTACACTGTGTGTGTGTGTATATGTGTGTCGTGTGTCTGTGTGTACAACTGTGTGTGTGTGTGTACACTGATGTGGTGTGTGTGTGTGTACACTGTGTGTGTCTGTGTGTGTGTGTCTGTGTGTATATGTGTGTTGTGTGTGTCTGTGTGTGTGTGTACACTGTGTGTGTGTGACACTGTATATGTGTGTCTGTGTGTGTGTGTGTACACTGTGTGTGTGTGTACACTGTGTGTGTCTGTGTGTGTGTCTGTGTGTATATGTGTGTCTGTGTGTGTGTCTGTGTGTGTGTGTACACTGTGTGTGTGTGTGTATATGTGTGTCTGTGGTGTGTGTCTATGTGTGTGTGTAGTGTGTCTGTCTGTGTGTATGTCTGTGTGTGTGGTACACTGTGGGTGTGTGTCTGTGTGTGTATGTCTGTGTGTGTATGTCTGTGTGTGTGTACACTGTGTGTGTGTGTATCTGTGTGTGTGGTGTCTGTGTGTGATATGTGTGTGTGTGTGTCTGTGTGTATGTGTGTGTGTGCACTGATGTGGTGTGTGTGTGTACACTGATGTGTGGTGTGTGTCGTGTGTGTGTGTGTGTGTCTGTGTGTGTGTGTGTCTGTGTGTGTGTGTCTGTGTGTGTGTGTGACTGTCTGTGTGTGTGTGTGTCTGTGTGTGTGTACACTGATGTGTGTGTGTGTGTACACTGTGTGTGGGTGTGTGTCTGTGTGTGTGTGTGTCTGTGTGTGTGTACACTATGTGTGTGTGTGTGTACACTGATGTGTGTGTGCTGCTATGGCTGTGATGCTGTCCGCAGAAGAAGATCGATTTGCAGAATCAGGAGGTCGCTGTCCCAGCTCAGAGGCAGAGCTCCCTACGGTAACTGTACACACTGTACACACTGTACACCACGCACTGTACTCCTAACTGTACCACTTGCTGCATACTGTACACTACATTGTACACTACACTTTACACTACACTACTACACTACACTACTACACTACACTATACACTACACTACTACACTACACTATACACTACACTACTACACTACACTATACACTACACTACTACACTACACTATACACTACACTATACACTACACTACACACTACACTACACTATACACTACACTGACACTACACTACACACTACACTACACTATACACTACACTACACACTACACTATACTATACACTACACTAACACTACACTACACACTACACTACACTATACACTACACTACACACACACACTACACTACACACTACACTATACACTACACTATACACTGCACTACGCACTACACTACACTATACACTACACACTACACTACACTAACACTACACTATACACTGCACTACGCACTACACTACACTACACTATACATAATACACTACACTATACACTACAATATACACTACACTATACACTACACTATACACTACACTACTACACTACACTATACACTACACTATACACTACACTACACACTACACTACACTATACACTACACTGTACACTACGCACTACACTACACTATACACTACTATACACTACACTATACACACTATACACTACACTACACACTACACTACACTATACACTACACTATACACTACACTACACACTACACTACACTATACTACAACTATACACTACACAACTATACACTACACTATACACTACACTATACACTACACTATACACTACACTATACACTACTAAGCACTACACTACACTATACACTACTATACTACACTATACACTACACTATACACTACACTACACACTACACACTTACACTACACTACACACTACACTACACTATACACTACACTATAAACTACACTACACACTACACTATACACTACACTACACACTACACTACACTATACACTACACTATACACTACACTATACACTACACTATACACTACACTACACACTACACTACACTATACACTACACTACACATACACTACACTATACACTAACTACTACACTACACTACACTATACACTACACTATACACTATAC
>NW_026892399.1:0-3188 GCF_015708825.2 Lethenteron reissneri | reverse complement strand
AAAGCGACACAAAGACTCCCTGAAGAAGTCCCTCACTGCTTGCTGCATCGATCACCGTCAGTGGGCAACACAAGCAGCTGATCGCAACTCCTGGCGGCACACAGCCCACCAGGCCACCTCCTTCTTCGAAGATACCCGCAGGGCCCGTATGGAGGACTAAAGGAGGAGGAGGAAGAACCGTGATCCCTCAGCACCCATCCCAGATGAGACCTACACTTGCAGCTGTTGTGGCAGGACCTGCTTGTCCCGCATAGGCCTCTTCAGCCACCAGCGTGCCTGCAGAAGACGTGGATGTCCTTCCTAGATCTTCGTTCGCGAAGCCAAGCCATGATGATGAAGGCCGGCACGGCACACGAGGGGGTGGGTGGCCAGCACCACGCCCGGCCGCCTTTGTCTCCCCAGTGGCGATGTTTACACACCGCACCAGGTACTCATTTGAGGCCGAGTCGACCTAGGGGACGCCCAGGACCGGTTCAGATAATCGTCACCGGTGTTGGCCGTGAGCGGGAATCGAACTCGGGTCGCCAGGTTCATAGCGCAGCGCGCTAACCGCTACACTACCGCTGTACACACACACACACATACACAGAGTGACACACAGAGTGACACACACAGAGTGACACACACACACAGTGACACACAGAGTGACACACACACACACAGTGACACAAAGAGTGACACACACACACAGACACACAGAGTGACACACACCCACAGTGACACACACACACAGTGACACACACACACACAGTGACACACACACACACAGTGACACACACACACAGTGACACACACACAGTGACACACACACACAGTGACACACACACACAGACACACAGAGTGACACACACAGAGTGACACACACACACAGAGTGACACACACACAGAGTGACACACACAGAGTGACACACACACAGAGTGACACACACACAGAGTGACACACACACACAGAGTGACACACACACACAGAGTGACAACACACACACAGTGACACACACACACAGAGTGACACACACAGAGGGACACACACACATAGTGACACTGACACAGTGACACACACACACAGACACACACAGACACACACAGACACACACACACAGAGTGACACACACAGAGTGACACACACACATAGTGACACTGACACAGTGACACACACACACAGTGACACACACAGACACACAGACACACACCCACTGACACAGTGACACAGTGACACAGACACACACACACAGACACACACAGACACACACCCACTGACACAGTGACACAGTGACACACACACAGTGACACACACACACAGTCACACACAGACACACACACACACAGACACACACAGACACACACCCACTGACACAGTGACACAGTGACACACACACAGTGACACACACAGAGTGACACACACACAAACACAGGCGGAGGTACAGACAAAGGTCCCACATCACCACCACCAACATCGTCACCACGACCACCCCATCACCACCCTCACCTCCATCACCATGACCACGATCCTCAACCTCACCATCATCACCATCATCACCATCATTACCATCACCACCTCTCTCCACACCTGTCACTCACTCACCCACTCAGTCACCCACTCAGTCACCCACCCACCAACTCACTCACTCACCCACCCAGTCAGTCACTCATTCACCCACCCACTCACCCACCCACTCAGTCACCCACCCACCCACCCACTCACTCACCCACCCACCAACTCACCCACCCACCAACTCACCCACCCACCAACTCACCCACCAACTCAGTCACCCACCCACTCAGTCACCCACCCACTCAGTCACCCACCCACTCAGTCACCCACCCACTCAGTCACCCACCCACTCAGATCACCCACCCACTCAGTCACCCACCCACTCAGTCCACCCACCCACTCACCCACTCACCCACCCACCCACCCACCCACTCACCCCACTCACCCACCCACCCACCAGTCACTCACCCACCCACCACTCAGTCCACCCACCCACCCACCCACTCAGTCCACCCACCACCCACCCACCCACTCAGTCACTCACCCACCCACCCACTCAGTCACCCACCCACCCACTCAGTCACCCACCCACCCACCCACTCACCCACCCACCCACCCACTCAGTCACCCACCCACCCCCCACTCAGTCACCCACCCACCCACTCAGTCACCCACCCACCACCCACTCAGTCACCCACCACCCACCCACTCGTCACCCACCCACCCCACCCACTCAGTCACCCACCCACCCACTCAGTCACCCACCCACCCACTCAGTCACCACCCACCCACTCAGTCACCCACCCACCACCCACTCAGTCACCCACCCACCCACCCACTCAGTCACCCACCCACCCACCACTCAGTCACCCACCCACCCACCCCTCAGTCACCCACCCACCCACCCACTCAGTCACCCACCCACCCACTCAGTCACCCACCCACCCACCCACTCAGTCACACCCACCCCACCCACTCAGTCACCCACCCACCCACCCACTCAGTCACCCACCCACCCACCCACTCAGTCACCCACCCACCCACCCACTCAGTCACCCACCCACCCACCCACTCAGTCACCCACCCACCCACCACCCACTCAGTCACCCACCACCCACCCACTCAGTCACCCACCCACCCACCCACTCAGTCACCCACCCACCACCCACTCAGTCACCCACCCACCCACCCACTCAGTCACCCACCCACCCACCCACCCACTCAGTCACCCACCCACCCACTCAGTCACCCACCCACCCACTCAGTCACCCACCCACCCACCCACAGTCACCCACCCACTCAGTCACCCACCCACCCACCCACTCAGTCACCCACCCACCCACTCAGTCACCCACCCACCCACCCACTCAGTCACCCACCCACCCACCCACTCAGTCACCCACCCACCCACCCACTCAGTCACCCACCCACCCACCCACTCAGTCACCCACCCACCCACCCACTCAGTCACCCACCCACCCACCCACTCAGTCACCCACCCACCCACCCACTCAGTCACCCACCCACCCACTCAGTCACCCACCCACCCACCACTCAGTCACCCACCCACCCACCCACTCAGTCACCCACCCACCCACCCACTCAGTCACCCACCCACCCACCCACTCAGTCACCCACCCACCACCCACTCAGTCACCCACCCACCCACCCACTCAGTCACCCACCCACCCACCCA
>NW_026892398.1:0-3196 GCF_015708825.2 Lethenteron reissneri | reverse complement strand
ACACATAGACCCCATCAAACGGTAGAAATTGGCCGGGATTGCTCTCATGTGAGTTACGGGGCCTCGTTTCTCTCGCTCCGAATTCCCTGGAGCTGGGAAATCGCTCATTTAGTGTCGCCAAATATCGTAGGAACGTCACGAACCTTCCACACGCTTTCCAGCAGATTTGCTCGTGCACCAAAAACGTCAAATTTTTACACATAGACCCCATCAAACGGTAGAAATTGGCCGGGATTGCTCTCATGTGCGTTACGGGGCCTCGTTTCTCTCTCGCTCCGAATTCCCTGAGCTGGGAAATCGCAATTTTTTGTGTCGCCAAATATCGTAGCAACGTCACGAACCTTCCACACGCTTTTCCAGCAGATTTCTCGTGCACCAAAAAAAGTCAAAATTTTTACACACAGACCCCATCAAACGGTAGAAATTGGCCGGGATTGCTCTCATGTGCGTTACGGAGCATCGTTTCTTCGCTCCGAATTCCCTGGAGCTGGCAAAACGCTCATTTTAGTGTCGCCAAATATCGAAACGTCACGAACTTCCACACGCCTTTCCAGCAGATTTGCTCGTGCACCAAAAAAAGTCAAAATTTTTACACATAGACCCCATCAACGGTAGAAATTGGCCGGGATTGCTCTCATGTGTTACGGGCCTCGTTTCTCTCGCTCCAAATTCCCTGAAGCTGGGAAATCGCATTTTTTGTGTCGCCAAATATCGTCCGAACGTCACGAAACTTCCACACGCCTTTCCAGCAGATTTGCTCGTGCACCAAAAAAAGTCAAAATTTTTACACACAGACCCCATCAACGGTAGAAATTGGCCGGGATTGCTCTCATGTGCGTTACGGAGCATCGTTTCTTTCGCTCCGAATTCCCTGAGCTGGCAAAACGCTCATTTTAGTGTCGCCAAATATGTCCGAACGTCACGAAACTTCCACACGCCTTTCCAGCAGATTTGCTCGTGTACCAAAAAAGTCAAAATTTTTACACATAGACCCCATCAAACGGTAGAAATTGGACGGGATTGCTCTCACGTGCGTTACGGGGCCTCGTTTCTCTCGCTCCGAATTCCCTGGAGCTGGCAAAACGCTCATTATAGTGTCGCCAAATATCGTCCGAACGTCACGAAACTTCCACACGCTTTTCCAGCACACATAGACCCCATCAAACGGTAGAAATTGGACGGGATTGCTCTCATGTGCGTTACGGGGCCTCGTTTCTCTCGCTCCGAATTCCCTGAAGCTGGGAAATCGCTCATTATAGTGTCGCCAAATATCGTCCGAACGTCACGAAACTTCCACACGCTTTTCCAGCACACATAGACCCCATCAAACGGTAGAAATTGGCCGGGATTGCTCTCATGTGCGTTACGGGGCCTCGTTTCTCTCGCTCCGAATTCCCTGGAGCTGGGAAATCGCTCATTTTAGTGTCGCCAAATATCGTAGGAACGTCACGAACCTTCCACACGCTTTTCCAGCAGATTTGCTCGTGCACCAAAAAACTTCAAAATTTTTACACATAGACCCCATCAAACGGTAGAAATTGGCCGGGATTGCTCTCATGTGAGTTACGGGGCCTCGTTTCTCTCGCTCCGAATTCCCTGGAGCTGGGAAATCGCTCATTTTAGTGTCGCCAAATATCGTAGGAACGTCACGAACCTTCCACACGCTTTTCCAGCAGATTTGCTCGTGCACCAAAAAACGTCAAAATTTTTACACATAGACCCCATCAAACGGTAGAAATTGGCCGGGATTGCTCTCATGTGCGTTACGGGGCCTCGTTTCTCTCGCTCCGAATTCCCTGAAGCTGGGAAATCGCAATTTTTTGTCGCCAAATATCGTAGCAACGTCACGAACCTTCCACACGCTTTTCCAGCAGATTTTCTCGTGCACCAAAAAAGTCAAAATTTTTACACAGACCCCATCAAACGGTAGAAATTGGCCGGGATTGCTCTCATGTGCGTTACGGGGCCTCGTTTCTCTCGCTCCGAATTCCCTGGAGCTGGCAAAACGCTCATTATAGTGTCGCCAAATATCGTCCGAACGTCACGAAACTTCCACACGCTTTTCCAGCACACATAGACCCCATCAAACGGTAGAAATTGGACGGGATTGCTCTCACGTGCGTTACGGGGCCTCGTTTCTCTCGCTCCGAATTCCCTGGAGCTGGCAAAACGCTCATTATAGTGTCGCCAAATATCGTCCGAACGTCACGAACCTTCCACACGCTTTTCCAGCACACATAGACCCCATCAAACGGTAGAAATTGGCCGGGATTGCTCTCATGTGCGTTACGGGGCCTCGTTTCTCTCGCTCCGAATTCCCTGGAGCTGGCAAAACGCTCATTATAGTGTCGCCAAATATCGTCCGAACGTCACGAACTTCCACACGCTTTTCCAGCACACATAGACCCCATCAAACGGTAGAAATTGGCCGGGATTGCTCTCATGTGCGTTACGGAGCATCGTTTCTCTCTCGCTCCGAATTCCCTGAAGCTGGGAAATCGCAATTTTTGTGTCGCCAAATATCGTACGAACGTCACGAACCTTCCACACGCTTTTCCAGCAGATTTTCTCGTGCACCAAAAAAAGTCAAAATTTTTACACACGACCCCATCAAACGGTAGAAATTGGCCGGGATTGCTCTCATGTGCGTTACGGAGCATCGTTTCTTTCGCTCCGAATTCCCTGGAGCTGGCAAAACGCTCATTATAGTGTCGCCAAATATGGTCCGAACGTCACGAAACTTCCACACGCCTTTCCAGCAGATTTGCTCGTGTACCAAAAAAAGTCAAATTTTTACACATAGACCCCATCAAACGGTAGAAATTGGCCGGGATTGCTCTCATGTGCGTTACGGGCCTCGTTTCTCTCGCTCCGAATTCCCTGGAGCTGGCAAAACGCTCATTATAGTGTCGCCAAATATCGTCCGAACGTCACGAAACTTCCACACGCTTTTCCAGCACACATAGACCCCATCAAACGGTAGAAATTGGCCGGGATTGCTCTCATGTGCGTTACGGAGCATCGTTTCTCTCGCTCCGAATTCCCTGAAGCTGGGAAATCGCAATTTTTTGTGTCGCCAAATATCGTACGAACGTCACGAACCTTCCACACGCTTTTCCAGCAGATTTTCTCGTGCACCAAAAAAAGTCAAAATTTTTACACACAGACCCCATCAAACGGTAGAAATTGGCCGGGA
>NW_026892397.1:0-3217 GCF_015708825.2 Lethenteron reissneri | reverse complement strand
ACCTCTGTCAGTGGTGGGACCTCTACCATCAACATCTAGTGGTGGGACCTCTACCAGTGGTGGGACCTCTATCATCAACAGCAGTGGTGGGACCACAAGCAGTGTGTCCGTGTGAGTGTGTGCGAGTGTGGTGAGTGTGTGTCCGTGTGAGTGTGTGTGAGTGTGTGTGTATGTGAGTGTGTCCGTGTGTGAGTGTCTGTGTCCGTGTGAGTGTGTGAGTATGTGTGAGTGTGTCTGTGTACGTTCACGTGCTTGTGCGTTAGTATGAGCGAGTGAGTGAGAGTGTGAGTGTGTGTGCACAAACTGTTATCTGTGTCAGTGTGGTTGTGCGTGTGTGTGTCTGTGTGTGTGTGTGTCTGTGTGTGTGTCTGTGTGTGTCTGTGTCAGTGTGGTTGTGTGTGTGTGTCTGTGTGTGTGTCTGTGTGTCTGTGTGGTTGTGTGTGTGTCTGTGTGTGTGTGTCTGTATCTGTGTCAGTGTGGTTGTGTGTGTCTGTGTGTCTGTGTCTGTCGCCGGTTGGAAACATTTAGGCTGGCCTGCCTACGATCCATCCTGGGTTTAACCAGGCTGGATTGTGTGAGGAGCTCACAAATCCTTGAAAGATCTGGGCAAAGTCCCATCAGTGAGCTCCTCCGGCAGGCAAGGCTGCGTTGGCTGGGTCATGTAGCCCGCATGCCCAGCCACCGCATGCCTATTCAGCTTTTGTTCGGCCGGATCGAGGGGGCTAGACGGGCGCGGCACGGGCTGGAGAAGAGATGGAGTGATGTGGTACAGGATGACGTGGAGCTGAGTGGACTTGCCGATGACTGGTACCAGCGGTGTCAAGATCGGCCTCAGTGGAGGAGGCTCGTGAAGGACGCTACTGGGCAGTTGGAGGCAGTCGCCCTCCAACAACAACGGAGGGCGGAGGAGCGACGCTCACAACAACGAGCGGAGTGCCGGGTGGCTAAAGCACAGCAAGTTGGCACAGTAGGGGGCACAGGTGGTGCATCAGCCAGTCATCTCGGTCATCTCGGTCAGTCGACCAGTGGCACCTGGGTCTGCCCCGTGACCTCCTGCCAGCGGGCTTTCGACACTTCACGTGGCCTCAAGGTGCACTTGGCCTGGCACAAGCATCGTGGTGACGTCACCGCCACTTAGTGGCGAATGGCGGTTGTTGTTGTTGTTGTGTCTGTGTGTGTGTCTGTGTGTGTGTCTGTGTCAGTGTGGTTGTGTGTGTGTCTGTGTGTGTGTCTGTGTGTGTGTCTGTGTGTCTGTGTGGTTGTGTGTGTGTCTGTGTGTGTGTGTCTGTATCTGTGTCAGTGTGGTTGTGTGTGTCTGTGTGTCTGTGTCTGTGTGTGTGTCTGTATCTGTGTGGTTGTGTGTGTGTCTGTGTCAGTGTGGTTGTGTGTCTGTGTGTGTGTGTCTGTGTGTCTGTATGTCTGTATCTGTGTGGTGCTGGCCACCCACCCCCTCGTGTGCCGTGCCGGCCTTCATAGGTGCTGCTCGCTAACAGCACTTGCCCCAACAGTCTGTGAAGGCTATACGGGGGGTCTTTGTCTTTGTTGTGTGTCTGTGTGCCAGGAGATCACCTGGCCGACTCTACCACGATGACTCTTTACGCTCCACTCAACCTGCACCTTCATTACGTGACATCATCATCAGCAACATCATCATCATCAGCAGCAGCTACATCATCATCAGCAACAGCTACATCATCATCAACAGCAGCTACATCATCATCATCAGCTACATCATCAGCTCCATCATCATCATCAGCTAGCCACCATCAAAACATCAGCTCTCCTCCAAAAGCACCCACATCAACATCATCATCATCGACACCATCATCATCGTCATCCTCCTTATCAACATCGTTATCAACAGCAACATCATCAGCTCCTAGACGTTTCGCGCGCACGCCACCACAACTTTCGCCTCCAATGATTGACCTCAGACCGGACACCTCCCATGCATCCAACAACAACAACCACAACATCACCACCACCAAATCCGTTCACCCACCGTCCCCCACGAAGCACGCGAACGCCACCACTTCCATTCCCATCGAGAGCAACGCCTCCAACAACGAATGTTACTCCGTGCATCTCATGGGCGATCACGTGGCCTCGTTCATCGTCGAAGGCCGACAGCTCCTCTGCTTGCCGCAGGCCTTCGAGCTCTTCCTTAGAAGACACGTGGCTGGCCTTCACACCGTCTACACGAAGCTGCGGCGGCTGGGAATCTCCCCCTCGGTGTGTAACGTGGAACAAGTGCGTTCGCTGCGAGGAGTCGGGGCCATCCAGCCGGGAGTGAACAGATGCAAGTTGATCTCGAGGTCGGATTTCGAGGTTTTGTACAGCGACTGCGTCAATGCCGGGTGAGGAACAACAGGGATTCTAGATTTGAAGCTTTCGTGACTTGCAAGGATTTAGTTCTTTCGGTAAAGTCACGCGGGTAACAAAAATGAAATAAAAATTGATGAGAATAAAATTAAAAATCACGACGTTTCGGAGGAAACACAAGTCTCCGTCATCAGGTGGGACGTCGTGATTTTTTTATGATTTTTTTTTTCATTTTTTTTTACCTACGTGACTTTACCGAAAGAACTACGAGTATGAACAACAGGGAGTTTGCGCGTGTCTCTCTCTCTCTGCGTCTCTTTTTTTTACGATCAGTGGAAACAAGAAGATGCTCGATGTAGTCGGCACTTTGCTTCGTTCATCATTTCGTAATTTTTTTTAAAACTTTGTTTTATGTAAACCCCAATCTCTCTCGCTCACTCTCTCGCTCACTCTCTCGGTCACTCTCTCGCTCACTCGCTCGCTCACTCGGTCACTCGCTCACTCGCTCACTCGGTCACTCGGTCACTCGCTCACTCGGTCACTCGCTCACTCGGTCACTCGCTCACTCGGTCACTCGCTCACTCGGTCACTCGCTCACTCTCTCGGTCACTCGCTCACTCTCTCGGTCACTCGCTCACTCTCTCGGTCACTCGCTCACTCTCTCGGTCACTCGCTCACTCGGTCACTCTCTCGGTCACTTTCTCGCTCGCTCACTCTCTCGCTCACTCTCTCGGTCACTCTCTCGCTCACTCTCCGCTCACTCCTCGGTCACTCTCTCGGTCACTTTCTCGCTCGGCACTCTCTCGCTCACTCTCTCGGTCACTCTCTCGCTCACTCTCTCGGTCACTCTCTCGCTCACTCTCGGTCACTCTCTCGCTCGGTCACTCGCTCACTC
>NW_026892396.1:0-3226 GCF_015708825.2 Lethenteron reissneri | reverse complement strand
GTGGTGGTGGGGGGTCAACGTGCTGTGGCTGGGTGTTGTTGTGTGGTGGGGGGGGGGGTTCCACGTGCTGTGGCTGTGTGTGTGGTGGTGGGGGGGGGGGGTCCCACGTGCTGTGGCTGTGTGGTGGTGGTGGGGGGGTTCCACGTGCTGTGGCTGTGTGTTGTGGTGGTGGGGGGGGGTTCCACGTGCTGTGGCTGTGTTGTTGTGGGGGGGGGGGGGGTTCCACGTGCTGTGGCTGTTGTTGTGGTGGTGGGGGGGGGGAGTCCCACGTGCTGTGGCTGTGTGGTGGGGGGGGGTCCACACGTGTGTGGTTGTGGTGTCCCAAGTTGTTGTGGCTGTATTGTTGTTGTTGTGGTGGTGGTGGGGGGGTCTCACGTGCTGTGGCTGTGTGGTGGTGGTGGTGTCCAAGTTGTGTGGCTGTATTATGTTGTTGTTGTGGTGGTGGTGGGGGGGTCCCACGTGCTGTGGCTGTGTGGTGGTGGTGGGTGTCCCAAGTTGTTGGGCTGTGTTGTTGTTGTGGTGGTGTCCAAGTTGTGTGGGTGGTTGTAGTTGTTGTGTTGTGCTGGTGGGGGGGGTCCCACGTTCTACGGTGCCGCGTGGGGAGTTGGCGGCGGGGGGGGGGGCAGGTGGCCGCGGGCGGAAGTGACGCCGCGAGGGAGTCTCGCGCACGTTCTGGACGGTTCACGGACGTGACGTCAGGGCGCCCCCTCACCCCCCCGTCTATATAAAGGCGGGCTGCACGCCCCCCACCCCGCCACTCGGCTAGCAGCAGCGAGCGCCTTGCGAGGCCTTAGGGCGTCCGTCGCTGTCGCCGCGGAGACGTCGCGACAAGCAAGCAAAGTGGCGCTTTTTTTTAAATATTAACTTATTAAATATTAAAAAAACTTATTTCGTCGAGTTCATGCGATTGTCAATTTTTTTTATAAACTGTTATCTTATATAGATTAGAAACAAATAGCGCGCTTTCACAAAGTAACGTATCGTTGCGGAATACCGTAGCAATTCTAACAGGCGTACGTTGTTGGCGTCGGGAGGGATTCATATTCGGGGGGTTTGTTTTGATTGCAGTGGGCTGCACAGAAGAACAGAGGGTTTAGAAATCCGCGGCAGCCGCAGTAATAAACAGCGGCCGCGTTGGAAATCCGCGGCAGCGCGTAAAGCAGTTGGATTTGCCGCAGGCAGCAGTACGGCTGAGTCTTGCGCTAGAAATCCGCGCAGCCGCAGTAGGTATCTGCGACAAGGCGGGGAAGGAGTCTTGCGCTAGAAATCCGCGGCAGCCTCCGTAGGTTATCTGCGACAGGCGGGGGAAGGAGTCTTGCGCTAGAAATCCGCGGCAGCCGCAGTAGGTAGCTGCGACAAGGCGGGGAAGGAGTCTTGCGCTAGAAATCCGCGGCAGCCGCAGTAGGTATCTGCGACAGGCGGGGAAGGAGTCTTGCGTAGAAATCCGCGGCAGCCGCAGTAGGTATCTGCGACAGGCGGGGAAGGAGTCTTGCGCTAGAAATCCGCGGCAGCGCAGTAGGTATCTGCGACAGGCGGGGAAGGAGTCTTGCGCTAGAAATCCGCGGCAGCCGCAGTAGGTATCTGCGACAAGGCGGGGAAGCAGTCTTGCGCTAGAATCCGCGGCAGCCGCAGGGTATCTGCGACAAGGCGGGAAGCAGTCTTGCGCTAGAAATCCGCGGCAGCCGCAGTGGGTATCTGCGACAAGGCGGGGAAGCAGTCTTGCGCTAGAAATCCGCGGCAGCCGCAGTAGGTATCCCGTGGCCGCGATGTCGAAGGACTACTACAAGACGCTTGGCCTGGCGCGGGATGCGAGCGACGAGGACGTGAAGAGGCGTACAGGAGAGTGGCGCTCAGTTCCACCGGACAAGAACAAGGCGCCCGGGGCCGAGGAGCGCTTCAAGGAGGTGGCCGAGGCCTACGAGGTGACTGAGCGACGCGAGCGCCGCCGCGTCTACGACTCGTACGGCGAGAAGGTGCGGGGGGGCCGCCTGGCGTCAGGGCGGGGGGGGGCATGGGGGTAGGTGGGGGGGGTAGTGTGGGGGGGGGTAGTACTGTACAGGGGGTGGGGGGGTAGTAGGGGGTTGTAGGGGGGGTAGTACAGGGGGTAGTACGGGGGGGTAGTGTAGGGGGGGTAGTACAGGGGGTAGTGTAGGGGGGGGTAGTACAGGGGGTAGTACAAGGTGGGGGGGGTAGTACAGGGGGGGTGTAGGGGGGGTAGTACAGGGTAGTGTAGGGGGGGGTAGTACAAGGGGGGTAGTGTAGGGGGGGTAGTACGGGGGTAGTACAAGGGGGGTAGTGTAGGGGGGGGTAGTACAGGGGGGTAGTGTAGGGGGGGGTAGTACAGGGGGTAGTGTAGGGGGGGGTAGTACAGGGGTAGTACAAGGGGGGTAGTGTAGGGGGGGGTAGTACAGGGGGTAGTACAGGGGGTAGTGTAGGGGGGGGTAGTACAGGGGGTAGTACAGGGGGTAGTGTAGGGGGGGTAGTACAGGGGGTAGTGTAAGGGGGGTAGTACAGGGGGTAGTACAAGGGGGGTAGTGTAGGGGGGGGTGGTAGTACAGGGGTAGTACAAGGGGGGTAGTGTAGGGGGGGTAGTACAGGGGTAGTACAGGGGGTAGTGTGGGGGGGTAGTACAGGGGGTAGTACAGGGGGTAGTGTAGGGGGGTAGTACAGGGGGTAGTACAAGGGGGGTAGTGTAAGGGGGGGTAGTACAGGGGGTAGTACAAGGGGGGTAGTACAAGGGGGTAGTACAGGGGGTAGTACAAGGGGGGTAGTGTAGGGGGGTAGTAAGGGGTAGTACAGGGGGTAGTGTAGGGGGGGGGGTAGTACAGGGGTAGTACAAGGGGGGTAGTGTAAGGGGGGTAGTACAGGGGTAGTAAGGGGGTAGTGTAAGGGGGGTAGTACAGGGGGTAGTACAAGGGGGGTAGTGTAGGGGGGGTAGTACAGGGGGTAGTACAAGGGGGGTAGTGTAGGGGGGGTAGTACAGGGGGTAGTGTAGGGGGGGTAGTACAGGGGGTAGTACAAGGGGGGTAGGTAGGGGGGGGTAGTACATGGGTAGTACAAGGGGGGTAGTGTAAGGGGGGTAGTACAGGGGGTAGTACAAGGGGGGTAGTGTAGGGGGGGGTAGTACAGGGGGTGTACAAGGGGGGTAGTGTAGGGGGGGTAGTACAGGGGGTAGTACAAGGGGGGTAGTGTAGGGGGGTAGTACAAGGGGGGTAGTACAAGGGGG
>NW_026892395.1:0-30238 GCF_015708825.2 Lethenteron reissneri | reverse complement strand
TGACCTCATCGGCGACAACGCCAGGGGCGGTGTGCCTCGCAAGTGACGTCATGTCACCCACTCCCGACCGCGAAGCTCTTGGGCGTGACGTCACCTCCATCCCAGTGCCAATCCTTATTTGGGCAAAGCCACGCCCGGTGACTGGGGGCTCATTAACATAATTTATTTAAGTTACAGAGCCGCTCGTTGCGGGAGGGGAGTATTCACTTTAAGATGTTTCTAGTGCGTGTTCATGTTTCCTGTTTGTTGCCGTTGCACCCGATTCAAGAGCCGAATGGCTCCCGGGGCGACACCGAAAACTTGAACTTGAATCCCGGAAGTGACGTCACGGCCTGTGCCGCGTGACGTCACGAGGCAGCAGCAGCAGCTGCTCCTGCCGCCTCGTGTGAACTGCAACCCGAGGTGAGAAATTCTCATCGCGGTTGTGGTGGTTGTGGTTGTTGTGGTGGTGGTTGTGGTGGTGATGGTGGTGGGGGTGGTGGTTGTGGTGGTGGTGGTTGTTGTGGTGGTGGTTGTGGTGGTGGTTGTGGTGGTGGTTGTGATGGTGGTTGTGGTGGTGGTTGTAGTGGTGGTGGTTGTTGTGGTGGTGGTTGTGGTGGTGATGGTGATGGTGGTGGTTGTGGTGGTGATGGTTGTTGTGGTGGTTTGTTGTGGTGTGGTTGTGGTGGTTGTGGTGGTGGTGGTTGTGGTGGGTTGTGATGGTGGTGGTTGTGGTGGTGTTGTAGTGGTGGTGGTTGTTGTGGTGGTGTTGTGGTTGTGGTGATGGTGGTTGTGATGGGGTGGTTGTGGTGGTGATGGTGATGGTGGGGGTGGTGGTTGTGGTGGTGATGGTTGTTGTGGTGGTTGTTGTGGTGGTGGTGGTTTGTGGTGGTGGTGTGGTGATGTGGGGGTTGTGGTGATGGTGGGGTGGTGGTGGTGGTTGTGGTGGTGGTGATGGTGGTGGTTGGGTGGTGGTTGTTGGTTGTGATGGTGGTTGTGATGGTGGTGGTTGTGGGGTTGTGGTGGTGTGGTTGTGGTGATGGGTGGTTGTGGTGGTGGTGGTGTGATGGTGGTGGTTGTGGTGGTTGTGATGGTGGTGGTTGTGTTGTATGGTGGTTGTGGTGGTTGTGATGATGGTGGTTGTGGTGGTTGTGATGGTGGTGGTTGTGGTGGTGGTTGTGATGGTGGTGGTTGTTGTGGTGGTTGTTGTGATGGTTGTGATGGTTGTGATGGGGTGGTGGTGGTGGTTGTGGTGGTGGTTGTGATGGTGGTTGTGGTGGTGGTTGTGATGGTGGTTGTGGTGGTAGTGGTGGTGGTGTGGTTGTTGTGGTGGTGGTTGTGTGGTGGTTGTGGTGGTGATGGGGGTGGTGGTGGTTGTTGTGGTGGTGTGGTGGTGGTGGTTGTGGGACCTTTGTCTGTGTCTACCTTCATAGGTGCTGCTGCTACTCGCTACCATCACCACAACCATCATCACCACCACCATCACACATCATCACCATCACCATCATCATCACCATCATCACCATCATCACCATCGTCACCATCATCACCATCATCACCATCATCATCACCATCGTCACCACCAGGGTACCATCTCCACCACCAGGGTACAATCACCATCGCCACCAGGGTACATCGCCATCATCACCATCATCACCATCATCACCACCAGGGTACAATCACCATCATCACCATCGCCACCATCACCACCATCACCACCATCGCCACCAGGGTACAATCACCATCACCACCATCATTACCATCATCATCATCACCATCGCCACGAGGGTACAATCACCATCGTCACCATCATCGTCACCATCACCATCGTCACCATCACCATCGTCACCATCATCACCATCGCCACCAGGGTACAATCACCATCGTCACCATCATCGTCACCATCACCACCATCATCACCATCATCATCGCCACCAGGGTACAATCACCATCATCACCATCATCGTCACCATCACCACCATCGCCACCAGGATACATCGCCATCGTCACCATCATCGTCACCATCACCACCATCGCCACCATCATCACCATAGTCAACATCACCATCATCACCATCATCGTCACCATCATCACCATAGTCAACATCACCATCATCACCATCATCGTCACCATCATCACATCATCGTCGATGTGTCTCTGTGTCTCTCCCCGTGTCTCTGTGTCTCAGCGTGTCTTGTGTGTCTCTGTGTCTCTCCGTGTCTGTGTGTCTCTGTGTCGCAGCGTGTCTCCCCGTGTCTCTGTGTCACACCGTGTCTCTGTGTCTCTCCGTGTCTGTGTGTCTCTGTGTCGCAGCGTGTCTCCCCGTGTCTCTGTGTCTCTGTGTCTCTGTGTCACACCGTGTCTCTGTGTCTCAGCGTGTCTCCCCGTGTCTCTGTGTCTCAGCGTGTCTCCCCGTGTCTAAATTCCTCTTGATATGCAGATTCCTTTGTCAAGGCGCCCCTTCCCCCCTCCAACCCAGCTTAAATATACGCTGCCAAGCCTGGTGGTGTTTCATTCAGACGCCGTCTTCCCGACAGACCTGTTCTTCACCTGAGGACGGCTGCTTGCGTTGTGGCCGAAACGTCGTGAGAATTGTATTTTATTATGTTAAATTTGTCGCCAGGGCGTGCAACCCAGACGGGGCACTGACACCACAGCGAGCCAGACTCGCAGTGCAGGCAAAGCCGAGAAGACCCCCGACCCGGATGAGAAGCAGCGAGTCGGTGACTCGACCCAGTCGCCTGCGGCGCCTGTGTCCCTGGCCGTGGAGGCCGGCCCCGGCTCCCCCCTCCCCAGGCGGACACCGGCCCCACGGCGTCCCCGGGGGGGCGGCGGCGGCCGTCTGATCGGCCGGGACGGCTCGAGCCGCCGGCGCTGGGCTCCGCGGGGTCCCCGCGCCGCGCTGCGCCGCCTCGGCGACCTGTGGACGTGGCTGCTGGAGCTGCGCTGGGGGCTGGTGCTGCTCGCGTTCGCCGCCAGCTTCACGCTCTCGTGGCTCCTGTTCGGCCTCGCCTGGTACGCGCTGGCGCTGCTGCACGGCGACCTGGGCCCCCCGCCCCCCTCGGGCGCCGTGTGCGTGCGGCGGCTCACGGGGCTGCTCGCCGCATTCTCGTTCGCCCTGGAGACGCAGCTGACCGTGGGCTACGGGGCCATGCACCCCGACCCCGAGGCGTGCCCCGCGGCCGCCGCGCTGCTGGGCACGCACATGGTGCTGGGACTCATGCTGGACGCGTTCATGACCGGTGAGAGAGGCAGTGTGTGTTAGTGTGTGTTAGTGTGTGTGTGTGTTAGTGTGTGTGTGTGTTAGTGTGTGTGTGTTAGTGTGTTAGTGTGTGTGTTAGTGTGTTAGTGTGTGTTAGTGTGTTAGTGTGTGTTAGTGTGTGTGTGTGTGTAGTGTGTGTTAGTGTGTGTGTTAGAGACAGTGTGTGTGTGTTAGTGTGTGTGTGTTAGTGTGTGTGTTAGTGTGTGAGAGACAGTGCGTGTGTGTGTTAGTGTGTGTGTGTTCGAGACAGTGTGTGTGTGTTAGAGATAGTGTGTAAACACCACCACCACCACACCACGTGTGTAAACACCACCACCACCACACCACGTGTGTGAACATCACCACCACCACTCCACGTGTGTGAACATCGCCACCACACCACGTGTGTGAACATCACCACCACCACTCCACGTGTGTGAATATCGCCACCGAGGAGACGGAGGCTGACGGGTGTGGTGCTGGCCATCCATCCCTTCGTGCTCCTCCTTCGTATGTGCTCGCAAACAGCACTCGCCCCACAAGTTGACTACGGTTACACCGAGGACATTTGTCTCAGCGTGCGTGTGAGCGAGTGAGACGCGGCGGTGTGAGCGGGAGGAGGGAGTGTGGCACAGACAGAGTTGCCGTCGTTTTGCTGCCCATACTCCGCTACCGTGGTGGTTTTACTGCCACCGCGACCCGCACCGTTGGGGGTTGCGTGGCTATAATCGCACTCCTCCGTGGCTTCCGAATTCCAGCGTCCATCGCAGGCACGGGCTCCCACAGTCTCTCGCACGCTCCCTCACATTCGCGCGGGATGCAGTCCTCTGATGAAGCTTTCCTGCCAACGTTCAAAGCGCTCCTCTGTCAGCCGTGTGTGTGGCCCCGTGGAGCGGGGGGCGGCTGCTGAGCCGATCCCAGCGGGACTCCTTGCGCGCACGTTGCCACTCGGGACCTCTCCTGGAGATGAGCGGCACAGTTGATGTGAGGGTTGGCCAGAAATGAGCATCTTGACCTCAAGCTTCCGTGACTGTAGCAATTAATAAGCTTGGGTCTACGGGACGTTTCATCTTGTGTTGCGATCGAAGCGTCGTCGTTTTTTGTTGTTTTTTGTTATTTTCTTTGAGCCTATCTACGTGACTTTACCCATTGACCCAAGAATATCAATGAGCACGATGTGATTTGAAGCTTTCGTGACTGCTGGAATCCACACCCCTTTGGTTCTTTCGGTAAAGTCAACACAAGCGGCCGTCCTCGGGCGGGAAACATATAATCCAGCAGTGGATCTGAGCTAGTTCACGTTGATTACCACGAGTGACCCGACCAGCAATGGCCGCCCATTGTAATCTGCGTGCATTCGTTACTTTCCCCTCTTCGCACGCGAAGGGCTCGCGGCGTGTGACGTCGTCGCATCTATCCCTCCAAGGAACGAAACGGGACGGATTTCTCGACAAATCTTGGCCGTCCACTCGACGACGCTAGTTTGTAATTACTGGCGAAGCGTCACACTCCCCTTGTAAATGTTGTGGCTTTGCTCTCCTCCTCCCCGTGGATTCGGCGTCCGGAGCAGCCCCCCCCCCCCCCCCCGCCCGTGGCTAGAGCCGTGCCCGGACACGTGGGGGGCTCCTCTGAGTTTCCGCGCCACGTGGCCGCCGGATTCATGGGGGTTGGCGGGGGGGGGGGAAGTAAAACGCCCGTTTCAATGCTAGTGATGCGAGGATAGACGCAGGTCACCTACAACGCGCACAACAGGCACTCGGCCTCTGTGCATTAGGCAGAAACCGTCCACGGTTCCTGTAGAACTGCTTTGTGGTCCGCTTTTCTTAGGGTCACTATCAGAATACATTTGGATAAACCTCATCAAGAGGTCACCGTCTCCCAAGTTTGTGAGCGACCTACGACGGGAGTGCGAGTCCCCAACGGCTTCTCGGTCTCGTGGTTTGGCACCGAGAGCGCCCTCGGGGGTAGTGGTCAAGTTGTGACGTTTGACAAGTGAAACTAAGCGGTGCTCGCGAGAGTGGAGATGATGAGAAATGGAGCGGAGACGAAAGCTTCAGGTCGGTGTTGAGCACAATCGCAGTTTGGCTTCATTGGGTGAATGCGGCCCCCCTCAGCCCAACATCCCGACGTAGCGGGACCCTCCCGGGTCTCTTGGGACGCGCTGTGCGCGCGACAATTATTAATTGACCCCGGCGGCCGAGCCGCCCCCGTGCCGCCCCCAGGAGCGTTCGTGGCCAAGATGGCGCGGCCCAAGCCGCACACGGGCACCATCCGCTTCAGCGACGTGGCGGTGGTGTGTTGGGGGGGCCGCGGCGGGGAGCGACGCCGCCGCCGCCTCGCGTTCCGCGTCGCCAACCTGCGCCCGTCGGCGCTGCTGGACGTGGCCGTGTCGGCCGTGCTCTACCGCTCGCGGCCGGGCCGGCCTCTCCGCCAGAGCGCCGTCGACTTCTGGCCGGACCAGCTGGGGGCCCGGCCCTGGCCCTACTTCCTCTTCCCGCTGACCTTCCACCACGAGCTGGGCCCCGACAGCCCCCTGCTGCCACTGCTGCTGCGAGAGCCGAGGTGGCCGGACGAGCACGTGGAGCTCGCCGTGTTCCTGCAGGCCACCTGCGAGGGCTCGGGCACCGTCTGCCGTCAGAGGACCTCGTACCTGAGGTCGGAGGTCCTGGCCGGTCGGCTGTTTGCGCCGATCGACGTCGATGTGGAGCGCGGCGTCGTGGACCTGTCTTTGTTCGACGTGACGGTGGCGGAGGTGGAGAGTGGTGTGTAGTGGATGCTCGCGGAGTCTCGGCGACGACACGAGTCGACGCGGTATAAAGGGGGACTGGCACCGCTTGATCCGGCTACGAATCCAATCGCCTCCGCCATCGCCATCATCGGTGCGAGGAGTCGCCTCTCATCGTTGACAAGGCAGCTTCGCTACTGCGCGCAGAATAGCAGCACGTGGCACAGTGAAATCACTCGGGGATGTTAAGAGCAAAGTTCAAAATTACTCCAGCGGTTGTCTGCTAATGAACTGGCCCAAAGCGAAGCACTAACTGCGTACAAGTGGCATTTGCTGTGTACCTTGTGTGTTGCTTAAATGAATGTGATCTGTAGGTTTCGTCGCGACTGACCGAGTGCCCACGTGCGATCGTGGCACCTGTGGCTCGCCCTGAAATGCAATTAAAGTCTCGAGTGTTGTCCAGTCCAACCTTGCTGCTTCCTCGCGTCGTGCAGAGCCACCTTGCTGCCAATCCACTCTCGAGCGGGGGATCTTCAGCCACATTTTCCAGAGCCACGTAAAAGAAAGCTGACATGTGCTGGCGGGTCATGTAACATGTGTGCTTGTGACCACTAATCTGTATGTCTATAGCTCTCCAAACTCTACCGCTTATTCATCTCTCATCTCACTGGCCTGTGTCTTGTCTCCAGGTCTCTCATCTCACTAATCTACCACTTCATGTTTTGGTGGACAGGGTCCTTTTGTTGATGGCACACGAGCCATCAACAAACTATACACTACACTATACACTACACTATACACTACACTATACACTACAATACACTACTATACATTACCATACATTACTATACACTACACTATACACTACTATACACTACTATACACTACACTATACACTACTATACACTACACTATACACTACACTACTATACACTACACTATACACTACACTATACACTACACTATACACTACACCAGCGGTCGGGAACCTATGGCTCGCGAGCCATATATGGCTCTTCCGGTGACGGCATATGGCTCCCAGACAATTTTGAGTTGAAAAAAATAATAATAATTTTAAAAAATCAGTTTGGAACTGATTTTTAAATACTTGTGATATTGCTTAATAATACTGTGTCATTTTAAAGTAAACAGAAATTAGTTTTGAAGATAAATTTCACGGGTCACGGGCCCTGTGACCCGTGACCCGTGGGTCGGGTCGGGAACCAATGGCTCGCGAGCATGTGACGGGTTATTGTAAAGGTGTAGAAATCCATTTGATCAGATAGCCAACTAGTTTATCCGCTTCAACCCTTGTAACGGAAAAGATGGTGAAAATAAAAAAGACAATGATTACCGTGCATTCCAGGCTGCGTGGGCAGAGGAATTTGCATTTGTGGAGAGAGCAGGATCTGCGGTATGTCTAATATGCAATGATAAAATTGCATTGATGAAACGGTCAAATATAAAGCGGCACTTCGATACGCACCATGCTTCATTTGCATCGAAATATCCAGCGGGGGACAGCAGGAAAAAGGCATGCGAAGAGCTACAGCGGAGAGTGCAGACGAGTCAGCAGCAACTACGTGTGTGGACCAAGCAAGGTGACGGGAATTCCGCTAGCTTTGCGGGTGCTTTGGCAATAGTAAGGAATGGAAAGCCATTCACAGATGGCGAGTATGCCAAAACATTCATGCTTGATGTGGCCAATGAACTGTTTGATGACTTCCCAAATAAAGACAAGATAATCAAACGAATAAAAGACATGCCTCTGTCAGCAAGAACTGTTCACGATCGTAGCATCATGATGGCAAATCAAGTCGAGGAAACACAAATTAAGGACATAAACGCCGGGACATACTTTTCTCTCGCGTTAGATGAGTCAACAGACGTTAGCCATCTATCTGAGTTCAGTATAATTGCCAGGTATGCTGCAGGTGACACACTGCGTGAGGAAAGCTTGGCTGTTTTGCCAATGAAAGGGACAACAAGAGGAGAGGATTTATTCACGTCTTTCATGGAGTTTGCTAAATAAAAAAAACTACCGATGGATAAACTTATTTCTGTCTGTACTGATGGTGCACCCTGTATGTTGGGGAAGAACAAAGGATTTGTAGCGATTCTCCGTGAACATGAAAAGAGAGCCATCCTAAGTTTGATTTTAAGAATATCTTTTAACTGTTGAATTCCTATTGGGAAATAATTTGCCTAGTTCCTTTCCTGTTTGAGCAAGCGTATTAATAAAGATGTCGATACGAGTGTAATAATCCTTCTGAGACGGCTTCGGAATCGGTCCTCTTTATTTTCACCACAATACACTTTACTCACACACTCTCCGTTGCTGGCAGACAACAGAGAGCGGGCAGACTTCACACCAGTTCCCACCGCGCACGTGGCACCCAGAGCCCCCGTACGCGCGTGGCATCTCGCTCTGCTCGTTCCCCAGTCTGCTCTCGATCGTTCTCTCTCACTCCCTCTTAATCCCTCCGTCACGTGGTCCCCCCGGCCAATCCTTCATGGACAGCCTCGACCATTCTCGATGGTTCCCTGTCAATCCCGGGACCACGCCTCTCATCCGGCTTCCCATTAGCTGGGGCCCCGAATGGCTGGGCCAATCACTCCTGATGACATGCCGTGATCACGCCGGGGCCATGCTCCCTATCTCAACCCTTATTGGCTACAAAGCAGGATTGGCAAGCCAATCCCCACGTGAACCCTCTATGGCTGTTATTACACGAGTATTAACGTGAGTTTTCTTGCAAATTAATAAAGACCTGATTTGTTTTTAAAGATGACTGATCGTACGTTATTGCTACCATGTTTCCTTTAAAAAACACGGACGAGTTGACATACACACACGAGTGTGCATCCAAACACGACTGTATATACAGCGGTGTGCATTTACACACGAGTGTGCATGTGTTTCTACGAGTTTTAACGTTAATATACTTGCAGAACAATAAAGACCTGACATGTTAAAGATGACTAATCGTCCCTTATTGCTACAATGTTCATAGCGAACACGTGTGGAGGCGAGTTTCAGGTGAAGCATCTCCATCACACAAGTTTACCCTTACCTGGCAGCATCGTGGCAGTCCGCTGGTCACACTCATGACGTCACACTCACGAGCTGTAGGGGCCAGTGAGACTTCCCAAATCTGACTGTTGACTGATGAAGCTAGTTTTAATTACAGACGAAAGGTCGTACTCACATTGTAAATGTTGTGGCTTGGCTCTCCAACACACCGGTGTGCTGTACTAGTGACTAATATGCATGTTCTGTTTACGTGACAACCCTAACTAGTTGGCTTTGTCGGGTGGTAGTGGGTTTCAACGACACATTTGTATATTTAAGCGATCTAACCCAAAAAACCTTTAATATGGACATTATAATAAACCACGCTTACAAGCTAAACCATTCAGATGATTATTCAAAGTTCATGGCAGAGTTTTTTAATATAAAACACTCGTTTTCTAGAAGCACCCCGCTCAACACGATTGTCATTAAATATATTTATAAAACAAAGTCAGTACAGTATAAACTTGCACATTTTATTCCAAATCAAGCTCGAGATCACCAATTTTTGATATTTCAGGCTCTATGTCGCTTTATAATCCTCTAAACTTGCAGCAGTTTAGAGGACATTGGGGGGTGGTATGTACATGTTGTTAGTTTGCACATTTACAATGGCCTGTAAACTGTGATCAATTTATCGACTATGAATATAAGTATAAAATGTTGCAATGCTGATGGAGATATTCTAAGAGGTGCTTTATAGCGTGGTGACTTGATTTTATGGATATTTTTAAGGACTCTTGTTGATGGTGTGTCTAAACAACGAAGGTTATTTGTTATATTCGATCAATTAAAACGGTTACAATTGCTCTGGATACCCATCTGGATGGTATAGTTTGTAAGTGTTGTTTATTATTATAACCATCATCAGTCTATAGCAGTGTGTATTTACACTGATGTGTATGTACAGTGATGTGTGTGTTTTTATTTACCACGTGTTCTCACGGTAAGTGCATTGAATGTGGAGGGGTTACCAGCCCATCGCAACAGTCCGGAGACCTCGTGGGCCTCTGTGATGTCTATGAGCCTTCCCTCTCGGACATTGCTCACATTGACCACAGCTTTACCGCCCTGCACCGCTGATGAGGTAGGGGGTTGTTTTTACAGAACTTTACTCGTGGGCAGGGGAATGCCAAACAACAGGGAGTGTGATAATTGGTTCTTTACCCTTCTATCTGGCAACAAAACTGACACCTTTTTGCAAGGAGTCATGTTTGCATAGACCGCAATACCTGCAGTCATAAATACAAACAAAAGACATAACTCTGATAATGTGCACTGTCCTTGAAGTTGATTGGTCCACACCCGAGACAGCTTTCCTTCGAGCCTAGTCTCATATGGGTT
Source organism: Lethenteron reissneri (assembly GCF_015708825.2). Lineage (NCBI taxonomy): Eukaryota > Metazoa > Chordata > Hyperoartia > Petromyzontiformes > Petromyzontidae > Lethenteron > Lethenteron reissneri. Next base: position 19,876 of record NW_026892395.1, on the reverse strand, counting down.
GGACCAGATGACGCCAAAAGGCGCCTTTTGGCGTCATCTGGTCCAACCCATATGAGACTAGGCTCGAAGGAAAGCTGTCTCGGGTGTGGACCAATCAACTTCAAGGACAGTGCACATTATCAGAGTTATGTCTTTTGTTTGTATTTATGACTGCAGGTATTGCGGTCTATGCAAACATGACTCCTTGCAAAAAGGTGTCAGTTTTGTTGCCAGATAGAAGGGTAAAGAACCAATTATCATATTTTTACTGGCAAATGAGGTCCCCATAGTGTAGAAACAGGGAGTGTGGCTCTTCCTTTGAACAAAATAATGAAGGGGCCAACCGTGGCGGTGAGCTGTAGGAAGCTGTATGCCCCACGCGTGGAGTGGTGATTGTTCCTGCCTGCACTGAAGGTGAACATCAGTGTCGGGATGCGGGCAAGGCCGATTAGTCATATGCCTTTCATAATATCCAATATTAGAACCATACTGCTCGAATGAATACATTTTGTATGCATATATATATCGAACTGCGGGCTGTGGGATTTGAATTGCATTATAATCACTCGTATCACATTGCGGTCGTTATTAGATTCACACAATCCACTGCTGGATCTGCCTCTCAATGGATTCGAGAGTAGGATGGCGACAGCGCCGCCGCTGGATGCAGTCCCAGATCGCTCTCACAGTTTATCAACCGTCACCACACCTCGTACCTTACCCACGTCCTTCTTCACTCACCACCGCTCTTCTTACTTTCATCTTCCATCATATAATTTATTTTATTATTTTCATTATTACTTTGGCGTCGCCCGAGTTTTGGGTGGCGGCAGATCCCTGCACCAAACCCGGCCGGCCTGCGTGTTCACTGCACACGCCCCGCGGCGCTACAACAGCTGACAAATGCCGGCTGCGGCAGTGTCACACAACCCGCCTAAACAGCCGCAATCGCACAGAAGATTGTATAATAACAAATAGTATAAAGTGTAATGTTTAATATAATGTATAAGGTAATATAGTATCATAATTGTATAGTGAATATACAGCAGTATGGTATACAGTAGGGTGGGTAGAATAATACATAGTGTAATATTATAATGTATAGTCTAAGGTATAGGGTGGTGTATAGTTATACAGCATATTATTTAATGTTGGGTTTGGTCTATGGCAGTATATAGTACGGGGTAGACTCGTGTGATGTAAGAGAAAAAAGTGTAGCTGGAGGCATATTCTGTTTTTTGCGACGTAAAATTGTAATGTATGAATTTCTGTTAGTAGCTCAGCTTATTGGAGAGTATATTTAGTATACTAATGATACTGATGTAGTTCATATTTTAGTTTTTACGTGTTGGTTTAGTTACTGCAGCTCCATACTATTAACATTCCTCCCTTTATGAAATGCTAACCCTACTCCCTCCCTTTGATGCAGGCTAATCCTGCATAATGCACGGCATAATATGACTTTGAAACCCCCCGCCCACCTCCTACGCATTCCACAAGTAGTGACTATCACCTAATTGCATTTCAACATAATACGTATGTACATCTCACTGCATCCAAATCCTTTGTTCTCAGCCTTGGCCTATCATGGACTTTGTCTTCAATTGTAATTTTTACATTAACAATCCGCATATCTAGCAACATAATACGTATGTACATCTCACTGCATAATTGTACACTTCCGTTTTGAATAAGGATGTGCATCTCCATGCATTATTCCGTGCTTCGAGTTAATTTGCTAATAGTCACCCCCCAATGTCCTCTAAACTGCTGCAAGTTTAGAGGAGTATAAAGCGACATACAGTCTGAAATATAAAAATTGGTGATCTCAGAGCTTGATTGGAATAAGATGTGCAAGTTTATACTGTACTGACTTTGTTTTATAAATATATTTAATGACAATCGTGTTGAGCGGGGTGCTTCTAGAAAACGAGTGTTTTATATTATAATTTCTGCCATGAACTTTGAATGCTCATCTGAATGGTTTAGCTTGTAAGCTTGGTTTATTATCATGTCCATATTAAAGTTTTTTTGGGTTCGATCGCTTAAATATATAAATGTGTCGTTGAAACCCGCCACACCCGACAAAGCGAACTAGTAAGGATTGTCACGTAAACAGAACAAGCAAATGTTTCACGAGTACAGCACACCGGTGTGTTGGAGAGCCAAGCCACAACTTTACAATCTGAGTACGACGTTTCGCCTGTAATTAAAACTAGCTTCATCAGTCGACAATCAGATTTGGGAAGTCTCACTGTTTCGTTGCTTATATTGAAGCATAGATGTGTTGACCACGCAGCTGCGCTCTATTGAAGTATGCTGCCCTTTGTCGGCATGCATTTATTTAATGTTTTATTTTAAAGACACATTTATATACTTCAGCGATCTAACCCTAACAACCTCTATTATGGATGATATTGGCCCCGAAATCCTACGTGTTAAACTCGTGTGTATGTGTTTAATATTTTGGATGTTTTTAAAAATATTATTGCATTGAATTTGGAGAGGTTACCAGCGCCTCGCACCCGTCCAGAGACCTCGTGGGTATCTGTGGTGGCTACGCGCCTTCCCTCCAGGACATTGCTCACATCACCCGCAGCGTTACCGTCCGGCACCGCGGATTAGTTAGCGGATTCTTTTTTTCCGAACTCTGCTCGTGGCTGGGTAATTCCAAACAACAGGAGGTCGTGAAAAAATACTACTGTCTGTATGTACATGGATCTGTACTTCTGTGTATGTCCACTCGTGTGTTTATTTACACTCGTTGATGTGGATATGTACATGCGTGAATGTGTGTGTATAGGTATGTAAAATCATTTGTTCGCACATTTGTCGTGTAGTAGAACGCAATCCCTTTGTACGTACACTGCTGTGTATGTACACTCGTGTGTGTATGCGCACTTGTATGCATGTGCAACCCGTGTGTGTATGTATGAGGCAGTGTGTATGCACATTCGTGTATGTTTCTACAGCGCTGTGTATGTCCACTCGTGTGTGGGTGTGTGTACATGGGGGTGTATATGTGTACTCGTGTATGATTATGTACTGGAACAAATGAGTTTTAATATTGTGTCGTACAAAGAATGTAGGGGCAACGTGGTAGGAATGAGACTCCCCGCTCGTGGTGCTCAATGAATGAAAACAGCGCCACTGAGCAGACAGAGCCCCGCCCCTACAGCTCGTGCGTGTGACGTCATGAGTGTGACGTCATGAGTGTGACCAGCGGACAGCCACGATGCTGCCAGGTGAGGGTCAACTTGTGTGCTGGAGATGCTTCGCCTGAAACTCGCCTCCACACGTGTTCGCTATGAAGATTGTAGTAATAAGCGACGATCAGTCATCTTTAACCTATCAGGTCTTTATTGTTCTGAAAGTAATTAACGTTAAAAAGCGTAGAAACACACATGCACACTCGTGTGTGAATGCACACCGCTGTATATACAGTCGTGTTGGATGCACACTCGTGTGTGTATGTCTACTCGTCCGTGTTTTTTAAAGGAAACATGGTAGCAATAACGTACGATCAGTCATCTTAAAAACAAATCAGGTCTTTATTAATCTGCAAGAAAACTCACGTTAATACTCGTATCGACATCTTTATTATACGCATGCTCAAACAGGAAGGAACTAGGCAAATTATTTCCCAATAGGAATTCAACAGTTCAAGATATTCTTAAAAATCAAACGCTAACCAATTTAAGCAGTAACTTGCCAATTTTAAAACCTGATACCACATATAGATTCTCAAAGCAAACGGCAATATATATATATATTTGATCTCAAAATTGTATAAAGCGGTATGATTAACTTTGAATATCGACATGCGGTAAAAGGTTAACCAATTGATATCCTACCACTTTAATAGTTTAGCCTGGCAATTATTCAATAATAAAGGATTTTGGTAAACATTCAAACTTTTTTACATTTTTGTAAAATCGCCTGAAGCTGGTTGTAATCACCAGCAAAACATCATACTCAAATTGTAAATGTTGTGGGTTTACTCTCCAACACACTGGTAAGCTTAAGTAGTCACTAATTGGCACATTTTGTTTCCGCGACAAACCTTACTAATTGGCTGTCAGGTGGTGGTGTGTTAACACATTTATATTTACGCGATCTAACCCAATACACCTTTATGGATATTGCCACGAAAGCTGATGTGTTAAACCAAATTAATTATACTGTTGTTGGTAAATAGAAAATGTTAGTTGTTTACATTTCCTCAGATACAAGCAGCACGAGACTGACCTGGAGGAGATTTTAGATCCAAATTCACTTTAATTTCCTCATTTTTTGTTTCACCAGTAATATGGGATGTATTTTGTGAATTTTGGGTTTTCCACCTGCAATTAGAGGCTTGGAAATGTTTACCCTCCACCTCTACAGCATGCCCATGAATTTGTCTATTTTTCTGTGACACAAATGTTCGTTCATCAGGATATAGCTGCTTTGGAACACAGTGCAAGGTAACATTATTAAGCTGTTTTTGTGATAGTGGTTTTGAGGTGTTTCATACATTTTGCTTCACCTTTTAGTTCAGAACTAAATTTCAGTGGGTGACTTAATATTTGGCTTTCACATGCATGCTTTTTTCGCCTTTTCCTCCGCTTTTTTCTTTGGCCTTGCGTGCCTCTTCCTCGGCGATCATTTCCCAGTGAGTGCTTGCAGCTCCAGCTCACTTGCAGACTGCGTGTGCTGGTGGGAGTGTTCGGGAACGGCGTTACTGCTGCCGTTTGACACATCTGGGAGCCAAATGCCACCTTGATCCACATCCACAGACTGACTTGGCACGGAGATCAACAGAACACAGTTTCTCCCACAGCTCCTCGCTGATGCATGCCGGTCCGGACTCCAAGCAGGCTACGTGGCATCTGACCACCACTTGCTTCATGTGTCTTGTCACCCTGAAGAATACCCTCCTTTTTATCTGTATGCAACACAGATCTATGTTCACCTGCTGTTTCTTGTATGTGGCCCTTTCTTGAGTGAAATGCATGATCAGCACTTGTTGAGGTACTGTCCGGATATTTTAACTGCATGTACGTTATGTCATCTGAATGCATTTTATGCTTGTTGATTTCATGGTTTGACTGCGAATTTCTCCAAAATATGAATCCTGATTTAGTACAGGTAACCACAAGTGATGGAGGTGGTATTTGCTTTGAGTACAACAATTGTTTGTCTAGGCCTTCTTTACATGAATGTAGTTTACAGAATTGTTGTCATTTGTAGACTTCCTCACACTGTGACCATTGTCTTGATTTTGGCGCTCAGTTTCCCAGTGTGCCTTGGGGACAATTCGCACCCATGGGTCTGTGAATGGAATGTATTCAACACGAGCTGTTCTAAGTTTTGTTTGCTTTCACCAGTAGAGTCAATGCTGTTTTCATTGCTTGCATGTTGATTTTGACGAGATGTATTCTCTTTATATTGAGGAATGTAATCTGGTGGTTTGATGTATGTGGGCAGCTGTACATTTTGATATTTCATTTGTGATTCAGGAGGCATAAATCTGTCTGGGGAAATTCTGCTGATGACTTGTATTGCCCATTTTCCATGTGTACTCGTATGACAACACACGTTTTTTCAATTGAACTTGTGTTGTTGGTCCCTTGTAGCAATCTTTGCTTCTCATTTGGTACATCTCGTATGTTGGCGGTGGAGGCCTGAATGTTTGAGGTTTTTCAATCTTCTCTGTTGGTAGGGGAGTTGCTTCAAAGTATTGTTTTCCTGTGTACAATATTGCATGTGCATCTGATGTTGCCTGGAGGGAAGTGCTTCCTTTGCCTGGATTCACCAACATGTCCTTGCTGTCCTGACCACACTGACTTGAGAGTAATACATCCCTGACATGTCCTGGTAGTCACTACAGCAATGGCTTGATACATATTTGGAATTCCCTTTTTCTCTGCTATTCCTGTGCATATTTTTACTTTGATCGGTCAATAACGCGTAGTCTGGATTTATTTTACTTTGTTGCAGCTGTGTAGTCTGTGGGTGCAGAGTTCTGAGATAATTCCAGGGTCGGAGGTTCAGCCTTGTATGGTGGAGGCTGTGGGTAGGTGCTGGGGCGTGGGATTGTGTCTGCATTAGCTGGGTAGCCGTGCAATCCAGAGTATTCCGAGGGAAGAGTCGAGTCACGAGACACTGCAGGGTACGGTGGGGGGGGTTGCCTCGCGAGACACTGCAGTCTGGTTGAAAGGGCCATGCTGCACTGTGTTGTGTGATGGGGCTTGATCTCGTAACCCTGCAAGGTAGGCAGGCGGAGGGACGTCAACATGAGGCGGTTGGTGGATTGCGTAGTCCAGCAGCACGCTGAAATCCTGCCCACGGCGCCGCCAGTAACTCACGCTTTCATCGGATCCCTCCAATAATGGAAGCTGGTTTTCAAAGTTCCTGCAGAACAAAATAAATATTGTGACCAAATTGCATCAACACTAGAACGCTTTTAGCATTTGTAACTTTCTGCTTTTTCTTTTCAATGAGCCATTGCTTAAATCCTGGGTCAGGGGTAGACATCAATCATGTGCGAGTGTGTGTTTTGTAGAGCATGCTGTTTTGTATTCATTTTTTATACATGTTTTTGAAACATTTAGGACATCTTAAAGAGTTTAACTATTGGAACAATATTTTAAGTGCTGGTGACTAATTAATCATATTCAAAAGGATTACAGTGTCTTTGTGAACGCCTTATACAGTGTATACAGCATCGCATCCCCTTAAGAATTTTACAACACTGTCTTTTAAGCAGTTTCTCTGCCAATTCGTAATCGGAATGCAGACCATTCATTGAAAATAACGACGGGCCCATTTCAAATCAAGACATGCCCTTTGGCTCAGTCTTTGTATTATATTTGCCATGTCTGTTACAAGGGTGACAACATTTTATTGGTATTTCATGGGTTTGGAAGAAACTTTCAGTATGTGGGGTGGGGGGCATGAACATCAGCATAATAATCCCCAAAACGGAAGCCAAGACCGTGAAGTTGATGTTGCCTTGGTGAAATCCAAACTTCAACATACCATGTCTGAGCTCATATGTCTTCAGGAGTACATCTTTCACATAGCCGGTGTACCACCCTGTTGCCAGTTGATTGTGATTACTTTCTACTCACCCACATAAATGATGAGAGTGTAAAACCAAACCGTGGCCGAATGAGTTGTGGCGTAAAGTTAGCACAGCAGTGGAAAACAAACAAACAAATAAAACTGGGAACTGCAGTTGTTCCACTGAGTAACTATCCATGGCATAAATGATGCATGCAGCACTTTAAAACGAGACAAAAATAAAATAATGTGCCTGGTACGGCTGCCAGGATGCAACCACAGCAAGCTTACCAGGGATTCTCATTTCGGTCAATTATATTGTATTTTAATTGCACCAACAGTGGGCATTCATATAATCTGCCCACAGGTGTATATCTAGGCATGTAACTGCATCGATTAACATTTGAAAATGATTCTTGTGATCAGAGTACTTGCAGAGAATTGTGCACGTAAGAATAATAGTTTAAAATGTGTGTATATTGTTTGACTGGTCAGCATAAATCCTGCAGCCTATTGATGTGTTAGATAGGGGTGTTCAAGCATCACGTAAAGGTATCTATGTGGTGTTTGGAAATCTTAACCTCCTGGTTTATTGCCAGAAAGGGTGAAACCTATTCTATTTAAGTATTAATAGTCGACGTAATGCACTCTTGTCACATTCTATGCATAAGCCAGTGTTTTTTTTATAGGCATACAGTAAGTACTGTATAAGCAGCATATATGCATACATATACATTTGTGTAATCTGTTCGTTTCTCAAAGGAAATTATGTTACAGCTGTTCAAACAGAGTACAAGCACATTTCATTTCAGGCAAATGACACAGCAGTCAAAGAAAGGAAATGATGTCTAAAAATGCTGAACTTTTTGACGGTGCGTTTTCTCTCCAGCGAGCTCCTCACCTTATGGTCACAGGGGGGCTTTGGGGCTGCATTTGCCCCTCTTCATAGTTCGCCTTTTCACTTACGAGCTCTGCCCTTTCCCTGGAGGGCTCGGCCCTTGCGGGGTGCTCTTGTAGTGGCAGGCTGGAGTGACGTGTGGCGCGGGGAGCGGGCGGTGCGTCGTGCCACACATCCTGGCCAGGAAACCCCTGCTCCAGCCCTGACCGGGGCGGCTCCATCCGGAGTGGAGGCTGTGTGCTGCTGCTGCTGCCGGATGTCGGCCTCCTGCCCGACCTGAAGCCATGGGAAGCCAGCAGGTCGGCAACGCTGTACATATTCTTCAGTAGCCGGCGGTTTTGTTCAAGGCCACTGTCCTTCACTGCGCGCACACTCCCACTCTCCGCTTCCTGCTGAACGGTTATTCAGGATGAGAGTGCCTGATTTGCAACAACAACAAAACATATTTAATTATTCTTGTAATTGTTTTCGGAATAAAGTACTTCACGAAAAATGAATGTACCACAACAGAAATGGAGTTGAAAATATATTTCATAGTCTAAATACAAAGTAATTTAAACACGTGGCATAATACCAGCAAGCTAAGCAATTACATGAATCGGGATCATCTCTACATTGTCTAAATGCCCTCTAAGTGAAACAAGTATGGAAATTAATGTAATGGAAATGGATGATAAAGACACGTGCCTTTTTTATCCCCACTCTTATCTGTGCCATCTCGTACCGCTTAAAAGTATATTTTTCAAGAGTTAAAGAAACATTGTATTCAAAGATCATTTTAAAACTCTTGTTTTTATCAAACTTAACTCCTCCTTTGCCATTATCTTAGCTCTACGCGCACATTTCATGGTGCACATTTCTCTGTAAATACTTTTTGACAGCAATGTGAATTTAAATGAAAGGTTCATCTGGAGAAAGGTTCACTCTGGCAAGCGTTCCCATTGTGCAAACACATGGACATTCCACACTGCCGATTTTTTTCGTTTGAAAAATACTTAAGGTGGTGCCGGTCCCACGCTGCAGACCCAGATTTAAAGAGCAATCTGGCCCAAGATTGCTGGGGTTTTTCACCAACACAAGTCTGTAAATATGGGCAAACATTTTAATTACGGTATGTGCCGAGAATGCAGCCATGGCTTAAATCCCACTCCTCGTGCCATTAATTTCTTCAGACCCAGTGTGTGAATGTTGTACAACAAATAGGACTGTGTTCAATTGCCAGCAGCCTTCCTCAGGCTGCACCTGTACCAACTGGGGGAACTGCTTTCACCCGAGAGCCGTGACCTGCTATGCTGAGAATTTGATACATCTGGAGATTGGGGAAAGATGGAGGTTGGTATGGTTTAGTCATTACTACACCCATGATGCAATTTCAAAGCATTCCCGTAGAAGGAATTAGAAGCAAGGCCAATCATCTGGTTTTCATGTGCATGGTGGAAAATGTACAAAAAAGTCCTCTAAAAGCTATTCGTACTTTACGCACAAATGTAAGATATTCTAAAACGCTAGCTTTTTTCAGGAAGCAGATTAAAAAGGTGGGTAATTAAATTACAGTACTACATGAAGTGTTATTTGGCGGTAAATCCATCAATGAATATACATTTTAGAATTCCCTTGTCATCCGTTTTTGCTTCGGTGCCAATATAAATGTAAACTAATCAGACACAGGTGCATAATGGTACTCATACGTGAACTTCAAAGTCACAGTGGCAGGTGCAACCTCTGAACCAGGTGTGGCACTGCAACAAAGTACTGGATGATTTACTGCAACACTCATTCAATAAACAGCATTGGTAAAGAGCTCTCCTAACCGCTCATGCCATTTACATCGTTGGAGAGTTGTATTTAAGTCAAGGAAATCCAAACAGCAGTTTTTAGATGTGTTGTTGCTGCCCTTGTATTACGTTCATAAAATAATTTGGTAGGACATAAAGACAAACTGTACAGTTGTCTGCCTTAAGGCTTTAACACAGGATATGAGACATCGTGTCTCTGGACCTTGCAGTGTACCTCAAGGGTGGGGTATGACATAGTTGTTGGGAGTATTTGGCCGAGATAACCTCAAACACCCACATTTAATACTTGTGCCATTATTGCAATGCGGAAAGACACACCTAAACTTTGAATCATGTTTTAAAAAGTACTCTGGAGTAAAATCATTAATGTCGACATCTTAGTCTGTGAAAAGTCTGCCTTTGTTTCATTGTCAGACGGGATATTGTTCTCACACAATAGGCCATTGTAGATTGTACAAAATCAGTATATTCGTGCCTGAGAGTAAACTTATGAGCATACACACACCAATGTAAAGCTATGTGGTAGGCAAACTTACGTGCCAAAGTGTGCGTCTTTGTGGGCTCTTAACTTTGTTTGCATTTGGGTGAGTGTGTGTCTCTTGATTATTCACCCAGCACACCATTACCTCATTCCTGCGGAGGGAGCTGGTAGGAACGTCGGGTTGCTCGCTCAATGGCCTGCAGGGTCAACGGCGGCGTGGTGTATTCCGCAAATATGCCCGACTGTGAGGGCGTGCACAAGCCGGCGTGAGTAGGTGAAACGTTGAGTTTTATAAGGGCACCACGGGGTGACCAGCCCCTCCCCACCCAGCCCCACCCCTCCCATTTCTGGATGCACGACGGACGGACGGACGGACACAATAATCCCCTGTGGGCTGGTGGAACCAGGAGGTTTCTAGCAGTGACATTAATGCTGCGTCACTCCACCAAGTAACGAATGGAGGATCAACCGACACAGCCGAGGCGCTCCCCGTGTCTCTCCCTCTCCCCGTGGCGGCGTGGATTTACCTCCTGCCCCCCCCCCCCCCCCCGCGGTGCCCCCTCCACTCGTTCAGAGTGAACAGCGGCACGCGGCGCTGAGCGCCTGTGACCCACAGACACCGACTCGCGGTGCCGCGTCCAGAGTGAACAGCGCCACGTGTTGACGAGCCTCGCCTCGTTGTTGTTGTTGTGGTGGTTGTTGTTGTTGTTGTGGTTGTTGTTGTTGTTGTGGTTGTTGTTGTTGTTGTGGGCAGGGCGCTTCTGAGAACGAGAGCGGTACAGCAGCTCAAGCGGGCTTGGGCTGATAAAAAACACGAAAAAAAACTGCGTTAATATCTACAATAAACCAAAGTTACAGAGTAGCGAGCCGCGTGAAGACAAATTTATCTTGAGCGAGAGAATTAAACTTGAACGCAGTCAGGCGAGGGCAGGAGGCAAGGCCCCGCGGGGCAAAGTTCCAATCTGGACATCGATTCCAACACTCGCTGCTACTCAGTTGACATCCCTGAGAGAGAGAAACAGCGAGGCTCTACCTTGGTACACAACAACAACAACCACAACAACCACAACCACAACAACAACAACCACCACAACGATGAGAAATTCTCACCTCAGATTTCAGTAAGCACGAAGCAGCAGCAGCAACGTCCTGTTACCTCGTGACGTCACGCGGCAGCAGCAGCAGGTGACATGACGTCACTTTCGGGTTACAAGCCACGCTCCTCCCACGAGCGACCCCGCAACTGAATAAATTATGTTAATGAGGCGGCCCAACGTCACCACCAGCACCACCAGCACCACCACCAGCACCACCACCACCAGCACCACCACCACCACCACCAGCACCACCACCAGCACCACCACCAGCACCACCACCAGCACCACCAGCACCAGAACCACCAGCACCACCAGCACCACCACCACCACCACCAGCACCACCACCAGCACCACCACCAGCACCACCAGCACCACCAGCACCAGCAGCACCACCACCAGCACCAGCACCAGCACCACCAGCACCACCACCAGCACCACCAGCACCAGCAGCACCACCACCAGCACACCACCAGCACCACCAGCACCACCACCAGCACCACCAGCACCACCACCACCACCAGCACCACCACCATCAGCACCACCACCAGCACCACCACCAGCACCGCCACCAGCACACCACCAGCACCGCCACCAGCACCACCAGCACCACCACCACCATCACCACCACCACCAGCACCACCACCAGCACCACCACCAGCACCACCACCACCACCACCATCACCACCACCAGCACCACCACCAGCACCACCAGCACCACCATCACCAGCAGCACCACCACCAGCACCATCACCAGCACCACCAGCACCACCACCAGCACCACCAGCACCAGCAGCACCACCACCAGCACCACCACCAGCACCACCAGCACCACCACCACCAGCACCAGCACCACCAGCACCACCACCACCACTAGCACCACCACCACCAGCACCAGCAGCACCACCACCAGCACCACCACCAGCACCACCAGCACCACCACCACCCGCTCGTGACGAGTCGTCAAAGTTGCGCAATCTTGAGGCTGTGGGAAACCAGACCAGCCCGCCCGCAACATCCTTCACTACACCGGCAAAGCTCCCCCGTGTAGCCTCCACACACTGTGTGGGGCAAGTGCTGCTAAACAAACACACAGACACACAGACACACACATAGACACACAGAGACACAGGTACACAGGCACACTCGCCCACTCACCATCCACCCACCCACCCACTCACCTCCCCCCACTCACTCACCCCCCCTCCCACTCACCCCCCCCACTCACCCCCCCCCCCCCCACTCACCCCCCCCACTCACCCCCCCCCCACTCACCCCCCCCTCACTCACCCTCCCCTCACCCCCCCTCACCCCCCCCCTCTCTTACCCCCCCCTCTCACCCCCCTCACCCCCCCCCCCCTCTTACCCCCCCTTTCACCCCCCCTCTCACCCCCCCCCTCTCACCCCCCCTCTCAACCCCCCCCCCCACCACTCGCGATATCACTCCGCCTGGTGGGAAGGTTCGCACAAAACAATAACACCCGAGATTCTTGGTTCTTTCGGTAAAGTCACGTAAATAGAAAACAAAAAATCCAAGAAATTAAAACAAAATACAAGAATAAAAATGATAATTTAAAATGTAACTAATAAAAATAACAGAAAGAAAATACATTGAAAATAATAAAAGTTGTAAGTAAAAAAACAACACCCGAGATGTATATTTCCCCTCCCCTTCCTCTTCCACCGCTGATCGCAATTTCTCAGCGCAGCGCAACAGTCGCCGACGATTCTGTTATCGATCTCCTCCGTTAATAACGAAAGGAGACGGAACTTTTAAAGTAAAACAACAACAAAATAAACCTGCACTACTTTTCTTCGCGGATGGACACGCGAGCGGAAGTGGCGGTGTGACGAGGCCGGACTATAAAAGGCGGAGCGCGCAGCGCGCAGCGCTCACAGCTGACGGTGCTGCTGCTGTTGATGTTGTAGCTTGTGGTTTACATCGTCAAAACATCGCTGCTGGTAATGTTGACACGTGAAGGGAGTTGGGGGGAGGGGGGTGATGAGGTGCCCTGCGCCTCGTCACCTTGACGCGAGCCTCGCTCTGCTTGGTGGTGTCCCCCTCTCGGTGTCTCCACCTGCCATGCCCCCCCCCCACACCCCCCCCCCCGCCCTCGATGCAGCAGGCAAGCGTGGGATGAGGGTGACGTACTTGGGTTTCTTTATCCGGCAAAGCGTAACGCGAACTTTGTTGTCTAAAACCTTCGCGCAAGTCTACCCCTGTCGACCACACACCCCTCCTCCCCCTCCCACCCACGTGTCTTTGTTGCGACAATGGGATTTATTCCGAGATTGCGCGCCTAGAGTGGGGGGGGGGGGGGGCCTTGTCGCGACGTTGCGGCTGGGACGGTGGGTGGGTGAGTGGGTGAGTGAGTGAGTGGGTCAGTGGGTGAGTGAGTGGGTGAGTGAGTGGGTGGGTGGGTGAGTGAGTGAGTGGGTGAGTGAGTGAGTGGGTGGGTGAGTGGGTGGGTGGGTGGGTGAGTGAGTGGGTGAGTGAGTGGGTGGTGGTGTGAGTGATGGGTGGGTGGGTGAGTGAGTGGGTGAGTGAGTGGGTGAGTGAGCGAGTAAGTGAGTGGGTGAGTGGGTGAGTGGGGGGTGAGTGAGTGGTGGGTGGGGGGTGAGTGAGTGAGTGGGTGAGTGAGTAAGTGAGTGGGTGAGTGGGTGAGTGAGTGGGTGGGTGAGTGAGTGAGTGGGTGGGTGGGTGGGTGAGTGGGTGGGTGAGTGAGTGGGTGATGAGTGGGTGAGTGGGTGAGTGAGTGGGTGGGTGGGTGATGGGTGGGTGAGTGAGTGAGTGGGTGGTGGGGTGGGTGAGTGAGTAAGTGAGTGGGTGAGTGAGTGGGTGGTGAGTGAGTGAGTGGGTGAGTGAGTGAGTGGGTGGGGTGAGTGGTGGGTGGGTGGGTGATTGGTGAGTGAGTGGTTGAGTGAGTGGGTTGAGTGAGTGAGTGGGGTGAGTCATTAAGTGACTGGATGGGTGGGTGAGTGAGTGGTGAGTGAGTGGGTGGGTGAGTGAGTGAGTGAGTGGGTGAGTGAGTGGGGTGAGTGAGTGAGTAAGTGAGTGGGGTGAGTGATTGGGTGGGTGGGTGAGTGAGTGAGTGAGTGGGTGAGTGAGTGGGTGGGTGAGTGGGTGAGTGAGTGGGTGGGTGAGTGAGTGAGTGAGTGGGTGGGTGAGTGAGTGGGTGAGTGAGTGAGTGGGTGAGTGGGTGGTGAGTGGGAGTGAGTGAGTGGGTGGGTGAGTGAGTGAGTGGGTGGGTGGGTGAGTGAGTAAGTGAGTGGGTGAGTGAGTGGGTGAGTGAGTGAGTGAGTGGGTGGGTGAGTGGGTGGGTGAGTGAGTGAGTGAGTGAGTGGGTGGGTGGGTGAGTGAGTGGGTGAGTGAGTGAGTGGGTGAGTGGGTGAGTGAGTGGGTGAGTGAGTGAGTGGGTGGGTGAGTGAGTGAGTGGGTGGGTGGGTGAGTGAGTAAGTGAGTGGGTGAGTGAGTGGGTGAGTGAGTGAGTGAGTGGGTGGGTGAGTGGGTGGGTGAGTGGGTGGGTGGGTGGGTGAGTGGGTGAGTGAGTGGTTGAGTGAGTGGTTGAGTGAGTGAGTGGGTGGGTGAGTGAGTGAGTGAGTGGGTGGGTGAGTGAGTGGGTGAGTGAGTGAGTGGGTGAGTGGGGTGAGTGAGGTGGGTGAGTGAGTGAGTGGGTGGGTGAGTGAGTGAGTGGGTGGGTGGGTGAGTGAGTAAGTGAGTGGGTGAGTGAGTGGGTGAGTGAGTGAGTGAGTGAGTGGGGGGGTGAGTGGGTGGGTGAGTGGGTGGGTGGGTGGGTGAGTGGGTGAGTGAGTGGTTGAGTGAGTGGGTTGAGTGAGTGAGTGGGTGAGTCATTAAGTGACTGGATGGGTGAATGAGTGAGTGACTGGATGAGTGGGTGGGGGTAGTGGGGGAGGGTTGTGTTGGGGGTAGTGGGGGGGAGTATTGGGGGGGATGTAGTGGGGGGGGATGTAGTGGGTGTGGGTAGTGGGTGGGGTAGTGGGGGGAGTAGTGGGATGGAAGTGGCCGCGTCGAGGTTCTCGTGTGTGCACTCCAAGCGACATGTACAACATGAAACGGGTGGGGGTGGGTTGGTGGTGGGGGGCGGGTTAAGGTGCCTTCTCGGTTATTCGGTGTAAGTTTTGTTCTCCCAACCAAGCGCTTGTTCCGTGTGGCCACCACGTCTGGTGAAGGTGGTGCTGGTTTGCCTGCGTTTGTGGCTGTGGGGGTTGGGGGGGCTTTCAGGGTGACCGGTTTCCTTTTTTTTATCCAAAAAAGCTTTGTGGAGCTCTGCACCCGGTGTTTTGTGACCAGGTCAGGCGTGTAAACAACCCAGTAGTAGGACATAAGGTGAACTAGGTAAAAGCGGCTAGAAAATGATTTTCGTTCCCACACCTGGGCACTACTTTTTAAATGATTTTTTTTTATTGACAAAACCATTATCGACTTTATGTTAAAAGTTCTCCGCAAATACCCTGCAGTTTTTTTTTCAAAATCCATAAATGTATATAATTGTGAATTGGAAAAAACGAAAATCTTATGCTGCTGGTTTTGTTTGTAACTTTATTTATATACATTTTAGCAACACCAAATATCTCTCAAACTGACACTTATACATGTACCTAGACACTTGAGACAGGTTTTGGTGCATTATATACTCAAGTGTGAATGTAGACCATGAAATATGGCACATTTGTAGAAAATATGCTTCAACTTCACGGATTGGCACTAAGCAAAATTAAACATAAACATTTTAAATTTAGCAAAACTGTGATGTTTTGTACATCAAAATTTTCAGTAGGTACCGTGTAATCACAGAAAGATACAAATATAAGCACACTTTGGCCCAAGTTGGCTGAAATGACTCGAAATGCTACACTGTCCCCTTGTTTTGGAATGCTGCCAAAAAAATTACAATTCTACCACAGATTCTTTACAGCTCAAAATCACCTTAAATTATAACACAGCGCATATTTACTCATCGGTATCATCCCTATTACTATCAGAGCCATCATCCCATGTAGGTCTTCTGTTTCCTGTGAAACATTTGCACAATTTTGGCACTGACACAAATCAGTACAAGACAGTCTTGCAGACATCAGGAACATCTCCCAGTCTCACATTTGCTCTGCTTGCAACTGCAGTGGACTGCCTGCAACACACTTTCAGGGCAGGGTTTCTAGTCAGCCAGGTCACTGTTCACTCACCATCCTCGGGGTGCCATCCATTGCCGACGGGTGAAGGGGCACACATTGTACCTTGCAGAGAATGTCTCATGATGGCTGCTTGGTAGTTTTCCCTTTTGCAGTGTTGGTACAGGGCGTCACTTGTCGGGGGCACGGATAGTTCTGGCGAAGCTGACGATGCCGTACAGAATGCTTTGTATCTTGCATCGTTCACATTTTCGGCAGATGACTGGCCATACAGGTGGCACTCATGTGCAAAGTAGCTCAGAGGTAGACTGGTCTAGGTTAAAACTGCTACCCAGATTTGTAAAGGCAGTCAGATATTCCTCTTTCTCACAAGCAACAGGAAATGCCTTTCTTTTGCCTTTGCCATAAAAGGCACTTGTAGAGTCACAACCTGAGAAGGTATGGATCCCAATAAGTGCCAAACAGACACTTGTGCTAAGAGCTGACGACACCTAGCTAAGTCAATGAGCCTTGTTTTGTTGCCAACCCCCGTGAAAAAATACAAGACATTTGTGGTATTCAAATTATCTGTAGTTTGAAGCATCAAGATCTTCATGTTTTTTCACCAGATTTAAAAAGATCCTTCTTAGCTGAGTCATTGTCAACACCTCTTGGTTTACAATTATTCTATGGCGGATGATTATTCTATGGCGGATGATTGGTGGTGGTGGGTGAGGAGGTGGTGAGGTGCTGGTGAGGGTGAGGTGGTGCTGGTGAGGGTGAGGAGGTGGTGAGGGTGAGGAGGTGGAGGAGGTGAGGGTGGTGAGGTGAGGGTGAGGAGGTGAGGGTGAGGGGGTGTTGGTGGTGAGGGGGTGGTGGTGGTGAGGGGGTGGTGGTGGTGAGGGGGTGGTGGTGAGGTGGTGGTGGTGAGGGTGAGGAGGTGGAGGAGGTGAGGGTGGTGAGGTGAGGGTGGTGAGGTGGGGGTGGGGGGGGTGGTGGTGGTGAGGGGGGTGGTGGTGAGGGGGTGGTGGTGAGGGGGGGTGGTGGTGAGGTGGTGGTGGTGAGGGTGAGGAGGTGGAGGAGGTGAGGGTGGTGAGGTGAGGGTGAGGGGTGGGGGTGAGGGGGTGTTGGTGGTGAGGGGGTGGTGGTGGTGAGGGGGTGGTGGTGAGGTGGTGGTGGTGAGGGTGAGGAGGTGGAGGTGAGGAGGTGAGGGTGGTGAGGTGAGGGTGGTGAGGTGAGGGGGTGAGGGGGGGGGGTGGTGGTGGTGAGGGGGGGTGGTGGTGAGGGGGTGGTGGTGAGGGGGTGGTGGTGAGGTGGTGGTGGTGGGGTGGTGAGGGTGGAGGAGGTGAGGGTGGTGAGGTGAGGGTGAGGAGGTGGGGGTGAGGGGGTGTTGGTGGTGAGGGGTGGTGGTGGTGAGGGGGTGGTGGTGGTGAGGGGGTGGTGGTGAGGGGTGGTGGTGAGGTGGTGGTGGTGAGGGTGAGGAGGTGGAGGAGGTGAGGGTGGTGAGGTGAGGGTGGTGAGGTGGGGTGAGGGGGTGTTGGTGGTGAGGGGGTGGTGGTGGTGAGGGGGTGGTGGGGTGGTGGTGAGGGGTGGTGGTGGTGGTGAGGTGGTGGTGTGAGGGTGAGAGTGGAGGAGGTGAGGGTGAGGAGGTGGGGGTGAGGGGGTGTTGGTGGTGAGGGGGTGTTGGTGGTGAGGGGGTGGTGGTGGTGAGGGGGTGGTGGTGAGGAAGTGAGGGTGAGGAGGTGGGGGTGAGGGTGAGGGGGTGGTGGTGGTGAGGAGGTGAGAGTGAGGAGGTTGGTGGTGGTGAGGGTGAGGAGGAGGTGGTGGTGGTGGTGAGGAGGAGGTGGTGAGTGATGTGGTGAGCGTGTGGTGAGTGATGTGGTGAGTGATGTGGTGAGTGATGTGGTGAGCGTGTGCAGGTGAGCGTGTGGTGAGTGATGTGGTGAGTGATGTGGTGAGTGATGTGGTGAGCGTGTGGTGAGCGTGTGGTGAGTGATGTGGTGAGCGTGTGCAGGTGAGCGTGTGGTGAGTGATGTGGTGAGTGATGTGGTGAGTGTGTGGTGAGTGATGTGGTGAGTGATGTGGTGAGTGATGTGGTGAGTGATGTGGTGAGCGTGTGGTAAGCGTGTGGTGAGTGATGTGGTGAGTGATGTGGTGAGCGTGTGGTGAGTGATGTGGTGAGTGATGTGGTGAGTGATGTGGTGAGTGATGTGGTGAGTGATGTGGTGAGTGTGTGGTGAGTGATGTGGTGAGCGTGTGGTGAGCTTGTGCAGGTGAGCGCTGTGAGTGAGATTACGAAGAAGATTCGCAGTCTGCAGGAAACGATGGACCAGTTCAGTGACAAGGTGGGAACTTCACCAGAATCACCACCATCATCATCACCACCACCACCATCATCATCATCATCACCACCATCATCATCACCACCATCATGACCATCACCATCATCATCACCACCATCATGACCATCACCACCACCATCACCACCATCATGACCATCATCATCACTATCACCATCACCACCACCATCACCACCACCACTACCATCATCACCACCACCACCATCACCACCACCACCATCATCACCATTACCATCATCACCATCACTACCACCATCACCACCACCACTACCATCATCACCATCACCATCACCACCATCATCACCACCACCACCATCATCACCACCACTACCATCACCACCACCACTACCACCACCACCACTACCACCACCACTACCATCACCACCATCATCACCATCACCACCATCATCACCACCATCACCACCATCATCACCACCACCACTACCATCACCACTACCACCACCACCACCACTACCACCACCACCACCACCACCATCATCACCCACCACTACCATCACCACCACCACTACCACCACCACTACCATCACCACTACCACCACCACCACCATCATCACCATCATCACCACCATCACCACCACCACCACCACCATTACCACTGTAGTAAGCTGCAAGAGGCTTGGACGACGGGGTTGGAGGCACACTTATTTATTACACCAACTTGTGTACAGTAACGGGTACACCCAGCACTTGAAGCGGTATCGTCCCCTTCACTCGTCTAACAGGGAGACACACATCTAACCCCACTAATCTACGCCCGAGTCCTCCACTACGGAGCTAGGGGAGGCTACCTATCCCAGCCCTGGTCAAGCTGGGATCCCGGCACCCTGAGTCTCCAGACCGGCTCTTACAAGAACGTCAGTCTGGGCTCTCGGGGCCACGCCACCGGCTTGCCCTGGTCGGCCCTGACAAGGACAGCGAGCCAGGGGAGCTCCGGGGCCTATTCTAGCTGGTCTTTACTCTTCGCTGGTTAAGCTAATACTCGACCTCGAGCCCTCCGGCTCACCACCTTTTATAGCGCTCGGCCCCCGGGAGGGGCCCGTGGGGGATGCAGGTGCAGACGTTGGTGTGAG
>NW_026892394.1:0-3229 GCF_015708825.2 Lethenteron reissneri | reverse complement strand
AGTAACGCGAAATGTAAAACATTTAACCATTTTGCCATATCGATATCGGATCATCGTAAGCCGGGACTTACCTGTATTTGTAACCACTCCACACACAGTTCAAGTTAATTTATTTCAAGTTCATGTATTAGGTGTAGCCCTGTGAGCCATTCGGCTCTTGAATCGGGTGCAACCGCAACAACAAAAAACATGAACAGAAAACATCTTAAAGTGACTATGTGACTAAGTGCAAACAGAAATCCAAGAAAAGACAGCAAATATTGCAAGAAAAAATCACAGTACCCCAACGCTGTGTGCAAACATCCCAGTAGTGCAAGTCAAACAACAACCACAAGACAACTTAGATTAAGGCCATCAGTCTAACTCTGTACTACAACAAACAAACATGGCTAAACCAATACACTTTTCGAAATCACCAAAATAAAGCCATGAAAGCAATGAAAAAGCAATCATAGGAACTGTGACGGAATTTTCACAATAGCATAAACAACACGTACTACCAAAACTTTGCAGCCATAGCTGGCTGCATGAGCCACTCCACAGCAGCATGAGCATCCCACACAGTGACCTAACCACTGCGCCACCGCTCCCCAGTCAACCTGGTACCCGATTTATCGACCGGTTCGGCTCACCGTGGTTACATGTGACGAGGTGGTGGTGGAGAGGCAGCACGAAGTGGAAGAGTAGGCCAAGTGTGCAGAGTTTGTGCATCGTCATGAACGACCACACAGACCCACGTGTTGTAGCTTCCCGAGTGACGTGGAGAGAAAATCGATTGGGACGTTGAGAATTGATTCTTGCAGAGAATTGGACGAAGTCAATCAATTCCGATTGGAATTGCATTGGAATCCAGTGGTAGCGAGTACGGTAGTATAATGGAATCGAATACCTTTTCGACAACATGGGAATCTACTGTGGTGATTTGTTGATGAAATCGAATCCCATGGGGATAACATGGGAATCGATCTTGCTAGTGATTAGAGTGGATGGAATCGAATCCCATTGGGATAACATGGGAATCGATCTTGCTAGTGATTAGAGTGGATGGAATCGAATCCCATTGGGACAACATGGGAATCGATTGTGGTCGTCTGTGGGTCTTTGGATGCGTCTCTGAGTCTCTGAGTGAGTCTGAGTCTCTGAGTGAATCTCAGTGAGTCTCAGAGACTCACTGAGTGGGTCTCAGTCACACTCACCACACGCTCACTCACTCATCCCTCACCCGCTCCTCATCCGCTCACCCGCTCAATCATCCGCTCACTCATCCGCTCACCCGCACTCACCCACCCTCCTCATCCGCTCACTCATCCGCTCACCCGCACACTCACCCACTTCTCACCCGCTCACTCATCCGCTCACCCGCACACTCACCCACTTCTCACCCGCTCACTCATCCGCTCACCCGCACACTCACCCACTCATCCGCTCACCCGCACGCTCACCCACTCATCCACTCACCCGCACGCTCACCACTCCTCATCCGCTCACTCTTCCGCTTACCCGCACACTCACCCACTCCCACTCACGCTCACCCGCACGCTCACCCACTCATCCACTCACCCGCACGCTCACCCACTCCTCATCCGCTCACTCATCCGCTCACTCATCTCACCGCTCACCCGCACGCTCACCCACTCATCCACTCACCCGCACGCTCACCCACTCCTCATCCACTCACCCGCACGCTCACCCACTCCTCATCCGCTCACTCATCCACTCACCCGCACGCTCACCACTCATCCGCTCACCCGCACGCTCACCCACTCCTCACCCACTCCTCATCCACTCACCCGCACGCTCACCCACTCACTCATCCGCTCACTCATCCGCTCACCCGCACACTCACTCCTCTCATCCGCTCACTCACCCGCTCACCCGCACACTCACCCACTCATCCGCTCACCCACACACTCACCCACTCCTCATCCGCTCACTCATCCGCTCACCCGCACACTCACCCACTCCTCATCCGCTCACCCGCACACTCACCCACTCCTCATCCGCTCACTCACCCGCTCACCCGCACACTCACCCACTCATCCGCTCACCCACACACTCACCCACTCCTCATCCGCTCACTCATCCGCTCACCCGCACGCTCACCCGCTCATCCGCTCACCCGCTCACTCAACCGCACACTCAATCATTCAACCGCACATTCACCCGCTTCTCAACCCGCACACTCAAGAGAGCATGTGGTGCAGTGGCAGTCACCATCAGCAGTGGGAGAGACAAAGGCGGCCGGGAGTGGTTGTGGGCACACCGCGCCCCCGCGTGCCACAGTGCCGCCCTTCAAAAGGGCTCAAGGCACTTGCCCTTAGAGTCTGCAGAGGCGGCACGGGGGATCTGTCTTCTTCTAGATTTGAAGCTTTCGTGACTGCAAGGATTCATATTCTTAGGTTTTTTCCGGTAAAGTCACGTAGGTAAAAAATTAAAATTAATAAAAATAAAATAAAAGCTTGTGTTGCCTCCGAAACGTCGTGATTTTTATTTTATTTTACTTTTATTAATTTAATTTTTTTACCTACGTGACTTTACCGAAAAAACCTAAGAATATGAATCCTTGCAGTCACGAATGCTTCAAATCTAGAAGACAGATCCCCCGTGCCGCCTCTGCAAAATAAAATAAAAATCACGACGTTTCGGAGGCAACACAAGCTTTTATTTTATTTTACTTTTATTAATTTTAATTTTTTACCTACGTGACTTTACCGGAAAAAACCTAAGAATATGATCTGTCTTCTATTGCACTGGTCAACAAAAAAAACTAAAATTCTGGCCTGGACTTTTGCAGCTGTTCTAGACTAATTTCAGGTGCTGATTCCAAATCTGATCTCAGATTTGCTCTATCACATCTAATTTTTATGCTATCGGCATACCCCATTTTCATTGATTTTACCCGAAATTAACTCCGTCACTTATGATTGCAAGTTGTTGCGAGTCAGTGACTGCTTTAGTGTTAAAATATGGTGTATGGTGCTGTATTTTTAGGATAGTGCGTTTATATCATTTTATGTAGATATCCACATTTATTTAATATTTTTCTTCCGCAGTTTTTATTGAAAATGCAATCTTTGATATCTCAAAAACCTGACGATAGACAAAACTGATGCCAGATTTGGAATCAGCAGCACCCCACAATTACATTAAAACCGTTGGAATACCTCATGCCAGAAAAAGTGTGTTGACCAGTGTTGTCATTGCAGTGCGTATTTAATGTGGCGCTGCA
>NW_026892393.1:0-3237 GCF_015708825.2 Lethenteron reissneri | reverse complement strand
CCCCGTAACGCACATGAGAGCAATCCCGGCCAATTTCTACCGTTGATGGGGTCTATGTGTAAAAATTTTGACTTTTTTTGGTGCACGAGCAAATCTGCTGGAAAGGCGTGTGGAAGTTTCGTGACGTTCGGACCATATTTGGCGACACTAAAATGAGCGTTTTGCCAGCTCCAGGGAATTCGGAGCGAAAGAAACGATGCTCCGTAACGCACATGAGAGCAATCCCGGCAATTCTACGTTTGATGGGGTCTGTGTAAAAATTTTGACTTTTTTGGTGCACGAGCAATATGCTGGAAAGGCGTGTGGAAGTTTCGTGACGTTCGGACGATATTTGGCGACACTACTAATGAGCGTTTTGCCAGCTCCAGGGAATCGGAGCGAGAGAAACGAGGCCCCGTAACGCACATGAGAGCAATCCCGGCCAATTTCTACCGTTTTGATGGGGTTATGTGTAAAAATTTTGACGTTTTTTGGTGCACGAGCAAAT
The DNA here is from genome assembly GCF_015708825.2 of Lethenteron reissneri. Classification (NCBI taxonomy): domain Eukaryota; kingdom Metazoa; phylum Chordata; class Hyperoartia; order Petromyzontiformes; family Petromyzontidae; genus Lethenteron; species Lethenteron reissneri. The sequence goes on along the minus strand of NW_026892393.1, from coordinate 2,750 downwards.
CTGCTGGAAAAGCGTGTGGAAGGTTCGTGACGTTCCTACGATATTTGGCGACACTAAAATGAGCGATTTCCCAGCTCCAGGGAATTCGGAGCGAGAGAAACGAGGCCCCGTAACGCACATGAGAGCAATCCCGGCCAATTTCTACCGTTTGATGGGGTCTATGTGTGATGGAAAGCGTGTGGAAGTTTCGTGACGTTCGGACGATATTGGCGACACTATAATGAGGTTTTGCCAGCTCCAGGGAATTCGGAGCGAGAGAAACGAGGCCCGTAACGCACATGAGAGCAATCCCGGCCAATTTCTACCGTTTGTGGGGTCTAGTGTAAAAATTTTGACGTTTTTTGGTGCACGAGCAAATCTGCTGGAAAAGCGTGTGGAAGGTTCGTGACGTTCCTACGATATTTGGCGACACTAAAATGAGCGATTCCCAGCTCCAGGGAATTCGGAGCGAGGAGAAAACGAGGCCCCGTAACGCACATGAGAGCAATCCCGGCCAATTTCTACCGTTTGATGGGGTCTATGTGTGCTGGAAAAGCGTGTGGAAGTTTCGTGACGTTCGGACGAATATTGGCGACACTATAATGAGCGTTTTGCCAGCTCCAGGGAATTCGGAGCGAGAGAAACGGGCCCCGTAAACGCACGTGAGAGCAATCCCGTCCATTCTACCGTTTGATGGGGTCTATGTGTGCTGGAAAAGCGTGTGTGGAAGTTTCGTGACGTTCGGACGATTTTGGCGACACTATAATGAGCGTTTTGCCAGCTCCAGGGAATTTCGGAGCGAGAGAAACGAGGCCCGTAACGCACGTGAGAGCAATCCCGTCCAATTTCTACCGTTTGATGGGGTCTATGTGTGCTGGAAAAGCGTGTGGAAGTTTCGTGACGTTCGGACGATATTTGGCGACACTATAATGAGCGTTTTGCCAGCTCCAGGGAATTCGGAGCGAGAGAAACGAGGCCCCGTAACGCAATGAGAGCAATCCCGGCCAATTCTACCGTTTGATGGGGTCTGTGTGTAAAAATTTGACTTTTTTTGGTGCACGAGAAAATCTGCTGGAAAAGCGGTGTGGAAGGTTCGTGACGTTCGTACGATATTTGGCGACACAAAAAATTGCGATTTCCCAGCTTCAGGGAATCGGAGCGATGAGCGAGAGAAACGAGGCCCGTAACTACATGAGAGCAATCCCGGCCAATTTCTACCGTTTGATGGGGTCTGTGTGTGTAAAAATTTTGACTTTTTTTGGTGCACGAAGCACATCTGCTGGAAAGCGTGGTGTGAAGTTTCGTGACGTTCGTACGATATTTGGCGACACAAAAAATTGCGATTTTCCCAGCTTCAGGGACTTTCGGTAGCGAGAGAACGAGGCCCCGTAACTCACATGAGAGTCAATCCCGGCAATTTCTACCTTTTGCTGGGGTCTATGTGTAAAAATTGTTGACATTTTTTTGTGGCACGAGCACATCTGCTGGAAAGGCGTGTGGACGTTTCGTGGACGTTCGGACCATATTTGGCGGGATCACTAAATGAGCGTTTTGCCAGCTCCAGGGAATTCGGAGCGAAAGAAACTATGCTCCGTAACGCACACTGATAGCAATCCCGGCCAATTTCTACCGTTTGCTGGGGTCTGTGTGGTAAAAATTTTGACTTTTTGGTGCACGAGGAAAATCTGTGGAAAAGGCTGGTGGACGGTTCGTGACGTTGCTACGATATTGGCGACACAAAAAATTGCGATTCCCCGCTTCAGGGAATCGGAGCGAGAGAAACGAGGCCCGTAACGCACATGAGAGCAATCCGGCCAATTTCTACCGTTTGATGGGGTCTATGTGTAAAATTTTGACGTTTTTTGGTGCACGAGCAAATCTGCTGGAAAAGCGTGTGGAAGGTTCGTGACGTTCCTACGATATTTGGCGACACTAAAATGAGCGATTTCCAGCTCCAGGGAATTCGGAGCGAGAGAAACGAGGCCCCGTAACGCACATGAGAGCAATCCCGGCCAATTTCTACCGTTTGATGGGGTCTATGTGTGGCTGGAAAAGCGTTGTGGAAGTTTCGTGACGTTCGGACGATATTTGGCGACACTATAATGAGCGTTTTGCCAGCTCCAGGGAATTCGGAGCGAGAGAAACGAGGCCCCGTAACGCACATGAGAGCAATCCGGCCAATTTCTACCGTTGATGGGTCTATGGTAAAAATTTTGACGTTTTTTGGTGCACGAGCAATCTGCTGGAAAAGCGTGTGGAAGGTTCGTGACGTTCCTACGATATTTGGCGACACTAAAATGAGCGATTTCCCAGCTCCAGGGAATCGGAGCGACGAGAGAAACGAGGCCCCGTAAGCACATGAGAGCAATCCCGGCCAATTTCACCGTTTGATGGGGTCTATGTGTGCTGGAAAAGCGTGGAAGTTCGTGACGTTCGGACGATATTTGGCGACACTATAATGAGCGTTTTGCCAGCTCCAGGGAATTCGGAGCGAGAGAAACGAGGCCCCGTAACGCACGTGAGAGCAATCCCGTCCAATTTCTACCGTTTGATGGGTCTATGTGTGCTGGAAAAGCGTGTGGAAGTTTCGTGACGTTCGGACGATATTTGGCGACACTATAATGAGCGTTTTGCCAGCTCCAGGGAATTCGGAGCGAGAGAAGAAACGAGGCCCCGTAACGCACGTGAGAGCAATCCGTCCAATTCTACCGTTTGATGGGGTCTATGTGTGCTGGAAAAGCGTGTGGAAGTTTCGTGACGTTCGGACGATA
>NW_026892392.1:0-3237 GCF_015708825.2 Lethenteron reissneri | reverse complement strand
ACGGGATTTCGTATGGGATTTCGTACGGGATTTCGATTTCATACGGGATTTCGATTTCGTACGGGATTCGTACAGGATTTTCGTGATGTCGTAAGGGATTTGGACGGGATTTCTACGGGATTTCGGACGGGGATTTCGGATGGGATTCGGACTGGATTCGTACAGGATTTTGTACGGGATGTCGTACAGGATTTCGTACGGGATTTCGGACGGATATTCGGACCGGGATTTTCGGATGGGATTTCGGACGATTTCGTACGGATTTCGTACGGGATGCGTACCTTTTTGGACGTGGATTTCGGAGGGATTCGGACGGGATTTCGGATGATATCGGACTGGATTTCGTACAGGATTTTGTATGGGATTTCGTACGGGATTTCGGACTGGATTTCGGACGGGATTTCGGACGGGATTTCGTCGGATTTCGGACGGGATTTCAGACGGGATTTCGGACGGGATTTCGTATGGGATTTCGTACGGGATTCGTACGGGATTTCGTACAGGATTTCGGACGGGATTTCGGACGGGATTTCGGACGTGATTTCGTACGGGATTTCGTACAGATTTTGGACGGGATTTCGGACGGGATTTCGGACTGGATTTCGTACAGGATTTCGTACGGGATGTCGTACGGATTTTGGACGGGATTTCGGACGGGATTTCGGACGGGATTTCGGATGAGATTTCGGACTGGATTTCGTACAGGATTGTATGGGATTTCGTACGGGATTCGGACTGGATTTCGTACGGGATTTCGTACGGGATTTCGTACAGGATTTCGGACGGGATTTCGGATGGGATTTCGTACGGGATTTCTTACGGGATTTCGTACTGATTTCGTACGGGATTTCGGACTGGATTTCGGACGCGATTTCGGACGGGATTCGGATGGGATTTCGTACGGGATTTCAAACGGGATTTCGATTTCATACGGGATTCGATTTCGTACGGGATTTCGGACGGGATTACATTTTGTACGGGATTTCGGACCTGGATTTCGTACAGGATTTCGTACGGGATTTCGGAAGGGATTTCGGACTGGTTTTTGGACGGGATTTCGGACGTGATTTAGATTTTGGACGGATTTAGATTTCGTACGGGATTTCGTATGGGATTTCGTACGGGATTTCGATTTCATACGGGATTTCGATTTCGTACGGGATTCGTACAGGATTTCGTGATGTCGACGGGATTTTGGACGGGATTTCGGACGGGATTTCGGACGGGATTTCGGATGGGATTTCGGACTGGATTTCGTACAGGATTTTGTACGGGATGTTCGTACAGGATTTCGTACGGGATTTCGGACGGGATTTCGGACGGGATTTCGGGATGGGATTTCGGACTGGATTTCGTACAGGATTTCGTACGGGATGTCGTACAGGTTTTGGACGGGATTTCGGACGGGATTTCGGATGAGATTCGGACTGGATTTCGTACAGGATTTGTATGGGATTTCGTACGGGATTTCGGACTGGATTTCGGACGGGATTTCGGACGGGATTTCGTACGGGATTTCGGACGGGATTTCAGACGGGATTTCGGACGGGATTTCGTATGGGATTTCGTACGGGATTTCGTACGGGATTTCGTACAGGATTCGGACGGGATTTCGGACGGGATTTCGGACGTGATTAGATTTTGGACGGGATTTCGGACAGGATTTCGGACGGGATTTCGGATGGATTTCGGACTGGATTTCGTACAGGATTTCGTACGGGATTTCGTACAGAATTTTGGACGGGATTTCGGACGGGATTTCGGACTGGATTTCGTACGGGATGTCGTACAGGATTTTGGACGGGATTTTGGACGGGATTTCGGACGGGATTTCGGATGAGATTTCGGACTGGGATCGTGCAGGATTTGTATGGGATTTCGTACGAGATTTCGGACTGGATTTCGGACGGGATTTCGGACGGGATTCGTACGGGATTTCGGACGGGATTTCAGACGGGATTTCGGACGGGATTTCGTATGGATTTTGTACGGGATTTCGTACGGGATTTCGTAGGGTTTCTTACGGGATTCGTACTGGATTTCGTACGGGATTTCGGACTGGATTTCGGACGCGATTTCGGACGGGATTTCGGATGGGATTTCGTACGGGATTTCGTACGGATTTCGTACGGGATTTCGATTTCGTACAAAATTTCGATTCGTACGGGATTTCGTACGGGATTACAATTTTTACGGGATTTCGGACTGGATTTCGTACAGGATTTCGTACCGGATTCGGAAGGATTTCGGACTGGTTTTTGGACGGGATTCGGACGTGATTTAGATTTTGGACGGGATTTAGATTCGGAAGGATTTCGTATGGGATTTCGTACGGGATTTCGTACGGATGTCGTACAGGATTTTGGACGGGATTTCGGACGGGATTTCGGACGGTATTTCGGATGGGATTTCGGACGGATTTCGTACAGGATTCGTACGGGATTTCGTACAGGATTTCGTATGGATTTCGGACGGGATTTCAGACGGGATTTCGGACGGGATTTTGTATGGGATTTCGTACGGGATTTCGTACGGATTTCGTACAGGATTTCGGACGGGATTTCGGACGGGATTTCGTACGGGATTTCTTACGGGATTTCGTACTGGATTTCGTACGGGATTTCGGACTGGATTTCGGACGCGATTTCGGACGGGATTTCGGACGGGATTCGTACGGGATTTCTTACGGGATTTCGTACTGGATTTCGTACGGGATTTCGGACGGGATTTCGGACAGGATTCGAACGGGATTCGGACGGGATTTCGATTTCGGACCGGGATTTTCATACGGGATTTCGATTTCGTACGGGATTTCTATTTCGTACGGGACGTCGAACGGGATTTTGTAAGGGATTTCGATTCGTACGGATTCTATTTCGTACGGGACGTCGACGGGATTTCGGACGGGATTTCGTTTCAGACGGGATTTCGTACGGGATTTCGTATGGGATTTCTAGATTTCTACGGGATTTCGTACGGGATTTCGATTTCGTACGGGATTTTGTAAGGGATTCTATTTTGTACGAGATTTCTGACGGGATTTCCGACGGGATTTCGATTTCCTCCGGATTCGTACGGGATTTCGATTTTTGTACGAGATTTCGTACGGATTTGTATGGGATTTCGTACAGGATTTCGTACGGGATTTCGGACGGGATTTCGGACAGGATTTCAGACGGAATTTCGGACGGGATTTCGGACGGGATTTTGGACGGGATTTCGGACGGGATTCGTACG
>NW_026892391.1:0-3259 GCF_015708825.2 Lethenteron reissneri | reverse complement strand
ACACAGACACACACACAATAAATACACACACCACACGCTGCATACACACACAAGACACACACACGATGCACACACACAACAGACACACACACAGACACACACAGAGAGACACACACACAGAAGACACGCACACACAGAGACACACAAGAGACACACACACAAGAGACACACACACAGAGACATACACACAGACACAAGAACACGAGATATACAAGAGACACACACACACAAACACACAAGAGACCACACAAGAAATACACACACAGACACACACACAGAAATACACACACACGCTGCATACACACACAACAGACACACACACCCGATGCACACACACACAACAGAGACACACACACAAGACACACAAACACAGAGACACACAAGAGACACAGACACACACAAGAGACACAGACACACACACCCGATGCACACACACACACAACAGAGACACAAGAGACACAGACACACACAAGAGACACAGACACACACAAGAGACACAGACACACACAAGAGACACAGACACACACAGACATACACACACACGAGACACCACACGAGACACACACAAAGAGGACACACAAAACACACACACAAGACACACACACAGAGACACACAAACACACAAGACACACACACAAGACACACACAGAGACACACACACACACACGAGACACACACACAAGACACACACACAAGACACACACACAGAGACACACAGAGACACACTTTTTCTGCACACTCACACGTGAAGATAATTACAGTTTTTTCACAGTCGCAAATTTATGATTTTATTCCAGAAATCAACACCGGGCCGTGATATTGCCCCCAGCGTGACGCCTGCGCGCCACGGCAGACGGTCCCCACCACCACCAGCAGCAGCAGCTCACAAAGACAAAGGTACCCCGCGTAGCCTCGACACACTCACGGGGCAAGTGCTGGAGAAGAGATGGAGATGGGTGGGTTAGTGAGTGACACGGGCTAGAGAAGAGACAAAGGCGGCCGGGCGTGGTGCTGGCCACAGTAGTGGCAGCCTTCATAGGTGCTGCTGCTGCTCGCTACTAACAGCACTTGCTCCTACAGTCTGTTAGAGAATACACGGGGGATCTTTGTCTGTGTCTACCTTCATAGGTGCTGCTGCTACTCGCTACTCACAGCACTTGCCCCTACAGTCTGTTGGAGGCTACACGGGGGATCTTTGTCTGTGTCTACCTTCATAGGTGCTGCTGCTACTCGCTACTCACAGCACTTGCCCCTAGTCTATAGAGGCTACACGGGGGATCTTTGTCTGTGTCTACATTCATAGGTGCTGCTACTCGCTACTCACAGCACTTGCCCCTAGTCTATAGAGGCTACACGGGGGATCTTTGTCTGTGTCTACCTTCATAGGTGCTGCTACTCGCTACTCACAGCACTTGCCCCTAGTCTATAGAGGCTACACGGGGGATCTATGTCTGTGTCTTCGATGCACATGGCAGTAGCCCTGCACGTGCAAGCCACCACCACCGCCACCACCGCCACCACCGCCACCACCACCACCACCGCCACCACCACCACCACCACCGCCACCGCCACCACCATATGTCCCCGTGTGTGCGAGCCACCGTGTGCATCGCCAACAGAAGGGAATTTAAGTCTAATTTTTCATTTTTATATTATATTTATATTAAAATTATAATTTATATTATATTTATATTAAAATTATAATTTATATTATATTTATATTAAAATTATAATTTATATTATATTTATATTAAAATTATAATTTATATTATATTTATATTAAAATTATATTATATATTAAAATTATAATTTATATTATATTTAAAAAATATATTATTTTAGGTTGCAATCGAGAATTAGCGACGTTTATTAAATCAATGGAATGCAAACAAAAAACACAACTCTGATAATGTATGCACTGTCCTTGAAATTGACCGCAGGTATTGTGGTCAATGCAAACATGACTCCTTGTAAAAAAGGTGTCAGTTTTGTTGCCAGATAGAAGGGTAAAAAACTAATCATATTTTGCTACTGGCAAAGGAGGTTCCAATGGTGTTAAATGCTTACCCCGAGCTCTCATACTCTGATGGTACATTGTCTTTGAGTTGTGCGCCTTTTGGCGTCATCTGGTCCAGCCCATGTGAGACTAGGCTCTAAGGAAAGCTGTCTCGGGTGTGGACCAATCAACTTCAAGGACAGTGCGCACATTATCAGAGTTGTGTGTTTTGTTTGCATTCCGACCGCAGGTATTGTGGTCAATGCAAACATGACTCCTTGTAAAAAAGGTGTCAGTTTTGTTTGCCAGATAGAAGGGTAAACAAACGATTACAAAGCTGTTCTAGATGAAGCAGTGGAGACCAACGTGATTGCTCAGTCCTGGAGGAGAGCCGTGCTCACACCGATTCCAAAAAATAAACGCGTAAAAACAAAGTTTTTCACTATAAATCCTTTATATGCGTGGCATCGGGGCGGCTAGAGTCCTCTCGTCCTCTGGCTTGAGATGGCTGCCACCTATGGGTCAGATGATTGTGTGCAGTATTAAACAGTTGGTAAATAAATATTTAGAAAAATTTCCCTAAACAGTGTCAAATTTTGGAAAAAACATTTTCACGAAAATTAATTGTCACGCACAACGAGTCTGTGTGCAAAATGTCAGCTCGATTGGATCACGGGAAGTGGGTTAAAAAACGACCGAAAGATTTGCACGGTCGTAAGCAAGCAAGCAAGCACGCAAGCAAGCAAGCAAGCGAACTTAATATAAAGGATTTAAAAAAGGGCGATCTCAGACATCTGAACAATTGCCGTCCGGTCACAGCGCTGAGCACAGACTATAAGATTCTCGCGAAAGCTGCGTCTGCGAGGCTGAAGGGAGGTTGTTGGCTCGGGTTATTGGCAATGACCAGGCATACACTCTTCCAGGGAGCACCATCCATGATGGGATTTTTCCAGTCAAGAGATGTGATCACTGTCGGAGCATTTGGAGTTTCCACTTTGCCTTCCTCTCCCTTGATCAAGAGAACGCCTTTGAGAGGTTCGATCAGCAGTATCTAATTGGCACGCTTAAAAGCTTTTGGTTTTGGGACTCGCTTAATTGGATTAATTCATCTTCTTGGTTCTTTCGGTAAAGTCACGTAGAAGGGAAGTAATAAAATAATAAAAATAAAACATAATAAAAGAATTATCACGACGTTTCGGCCACAACGCAAGCAGCCGTCCTCAGGTGAAGAACATGTCTGTCGATAAGATAGAGTCTAAATGA
>NW_026892390.1:0-3270 GCF_015708825.2 Lethenteron reissneri | reverse complement strand
TTCATATAAAGGATTTAAAAATATATTCGCCTGTGGAGGACGCGGGGATCGATCCCGCGACCTTTGGCATGGGAAGCGAGGGCGCTACCAACTGCGCTACTCCGCCACGGCCTGTGGAGGGGTTACGGTCTGGGCTCCTACACTGTGACGTTCAGCCAAAGCCATGAATGAGTTCTATTTGAATAAATGTAAAATAAAATTTTTTTGCCTAAAAAGTGTAAAAAATACAAAAAAAATTTCACGAACATTAATTGTCTCGCACAACGAGTCTGTGTGGAAAATGTCAGCTCAATTGGATCACGGGAAGTGGGTTAAAAAACGACCGAAAGATTTGCACGGTCCTAAGCAAGCAAGCAAGCAAGTGAACTTAATATAAAGGATTTAAAAATTAACTCGTAATAACAAAGTTTTTCACTCTAAATCCTTCATATGCATGGCGGCTAGAGTCCTCTCGTCCTCTGGCTTGAGATGGCTGCCACCTATGGGTCAGATGATTGTCTGGCAGCATTAAACAATTGGTAATTAAATATTTAAAAAAAATTCCCTAAACAATGTTAAATTTTGGAATGTTTTTTTCTCACGAAAATGCATTGTCACGTACAACGAGTCTGTGTGCAAAATGTCAGCTCGATTGGATCACGGGAAGTGGGTTAAAAAACGAGCGAAAGATTTGCACGGTCCTAAGCAAACAAGCGAACTTCATATAAAGGATTTAAAAAGCTGGTTGGACTCAGCTACAAATGTATTTACAGCCGATGTTGGCGTCCAATACAAATCAACAGCAATGTTAAACTCAGGGAATGCAATTGACTCAATAAGATAAACTAGTACCTGTGAAATAAGTTGGGACAGTTATGCGCAGTTAAGTCTTTTTTACATGGTTAATAACATCTTTCCAATGTTTCGATTTAAAGCTTGCGTGACTGCAGGGATTCATCTTCTTGGTTCTTTCGGTAAAGTCACGTAGAAGGGAAATAATAAAATAATAAAAATAAAACATAAACAGGACCCTGCGGGGTGGGCTGGTTTGGAACGAATAACCAAAGAATATAAACATAATGTATTATTACACTTGTTTAGCCAGGAAAGCCCCACTGAGTCTAAAGGTTTTTGTAGGGTCCTGTTTGCAGTAGGGGGCGATGTTGCTACACCGAATCGGACGATACGAAGTGAGAGTTTGAGGCCTAGTTCTAGGCTTTAGGCCTAGCTGTAGGCTTTAGGCCGCTGTGAGTTAATTTTTAAATAAAATGTTTTAATTATTAATGTAAAAGCTTTAAATGTTGCTATTTAAAAACATCAGGGAATGTAACATTGTTAACCATTAACTCCCTTTCACACACGCGGGGGTACGATACGAAGGGAGAGTTGGAGGCCTAGTTCTAGGCTTTAGGCCTAGCTGTAGGCTTTATGACGCTGTGAGTTAAAATTTTATTTAAAAGTTTTAATTAAAAGCTATCTCAGGGAATTATAAGGGAATGTTACACTTGTTTAGCCAGGAAAGCCTCATTAATTTAAATATTTTAATTAAAAGCTATCTGAGGGAATTATAAGGGAATGTTACACTTGTTTAGCCAGGAAAGCCTCACTGAGTCTAAAGGTTTTTGTAGGGTCATGCCAAGTGTTTGCAGTCGGAGGCGATGTTGCTAGATGGACGGACGGACGGACAAACGGACGGACGATATAATCTATTGTAGGCTGGTCCACTTCGTTCCTACCAGTATAAAATACAATTCTCACGACGTTTCGGCCACAACGCAAGCAGCCGTCCTCAGGTGAAAGGGTGCGATCACCGCCCCCCCGCTCCGCTCACCGGCTTGATGTCTCCGTGGACGATGCCCCGTCGCTTGGCGTACAGCAGGAAGTGGAGGATGGCCCTGGTGTACTCCCTCAAGCGCCTCACGCAGATTCGTTTGATGCTCCCTTTGTTCATCACGTCGTAGAGGCTCTTCCTGGCAAGACAACGACGACAACGACGACGATAATTGGTTTTAAATCCTTTATATTAAGTTCGCTTGCTTGCTTGCTTGCGTGCTTACGACCGTGCAAATCTTTCGGTCGTTTTTTAACCCACTTCCCGTGATCCAATCGAGCTGACATTGTGCACACAGACTCGTTGAGCGTGACAATTAATGTTCGTGAACATTTTTTTCCAAAATGTTACACTTTTTAGGACAAAAATATTATATTGAATTACCAATTGCTTAATGGTGCAATGCAATCATCTGACCCATAGGTGGCAGCCATCTCAAGCCAGAGGACGAGAGGACTCTAGCCGCCACGCAAATTTTGTTTTTACGGGTTATACTTGTTTTACCCTTCTATCTGGCAAATGAGGTTCCAATGGTGTAAACCACGACGGCGTTAAAACCCCTTTCCCGTTCCGATTACGTCCGCAGGGCGACCCACGACCCGGACTCCAAACCGACCGTGCCACTTGGTTAGTTTCGGTCGTTTTTTAACCCACTTCCCGTGATCCAATCGAGCTGACATTTTGCCCACAGACTCGTTGAGCGTGACAATTAATGTTCGTGAACATTTTTTTCCAAAATGTTACACTTTTTAGGACAAAAATATTATATTTAATTACCAATTGCTTAATGGTGCAATGCAATCATCTGACCCATAGGTGGCAGCCATCTCAAGCCAGAGGACGAGAGGACTCTAGCCGCCACGCAAATTTTGTTTTTACGGGTTATACTTGTTTTACCCTTCTATCTGGCAAATGAGGTTCCAATGGTGTAAACCACGACGGCGTTAAAACCCCTTTCCCGTTCCGATTACGTCCGCAGGGCGACCCACGACCCGGACTCCAAACCGACCGTGCCACTTGGTTAGTTTTGGGGGGTGGGGGGAGGTCGTGAAACGGCTCGTCGCTCCGCCGTATTCATCCGCCGTCTCGTCGTGCCGCACTACTTGCGCAGAGGGGACTAACGCGCACGAAACGTTGCCGCGCGTTGAATGTTTTATGAAAATAATTTCGTGATGGTTTTATTGTAATTTGACCACGATTATGTTTCGATGTAAAGCTTTCGTGACTGCAGGGATTCATCTTCTTGGTTCTTTCGGTAAAGTCACCACGTAGAAGGGAAGCTGTTTACGTGGTGGTTGAGTTACTGCAGCTACATACTATTAACATTCCTTCACTTCATTAATGCTACTCCTACCCCCTCCCTTTGATTCTGCTAATCCTGCATAATGCACGGGCATAATGACTTTAAACCCCCTTCCCACCTCCTACGCATTTCACAAGTAGTACTAATCCCATATCTG
>NW_026892389.1:0-3345 GCF_015708825.2 Lethenteron reissneri | reverse complement strand
TCGTACGGATTTCGTACGGGATTTCGTACGGGATGTCGATTTCATACGGGATTTTGAGGCGGATTTCGTACAGATTTCGTACGGATTCGTACGGATTTGGCGGGATTTCGACGGGATTTCGGACGGATTTCGGATGGGATTTCGGACTGGATTTCGTACAGGATTCGTACGGGATTTACGGATTTTGGACGGATTTCGGACGGGATTTCGACGGGATTCGGACTGGTTTCGTACAGGATTTCGTACGGGATGTCGTACAGGATTTGGATGGGATTTCGGACGGGATTTCGGACGGGATTTCGGATGAGATTTCGGACTGGATTTCGGACGGGATTCGGACGGGATTTCGTACGGGATTTCGGACGGGATTTCAGACGGATTTCGTACGGGATTTCGTACGGATTTTGTACAGATTGGCGGGATTTCGGACGGGATTTCGTACGGATTTCTTACGGGATTTCGTACTGGATTTCGTACGGGATTTCGGACTGGATTTCGGACGCGATTTCGGACGGGATTTCGGACTGGATTTCGTACAGGATTTCGTACGGATGTCGTACGGGATTTTGGACGGGATTTCGGACTGGTTTTGGACGGGATTTCGGACGTGATTTAGATTTTGGACGGGATTTAGATTTCGGAAGAAATTTCGTATGGGATTTCGTACGGGATTTCGATTTCGTACGGGATTTCGTACGGGATTTCGATTTCATACGGGATTTGATTTCGTACGGGATTTCGTACAGGATTTCGTACGGGATGTCGTATGGGATTTTGGACGGGATTTCGGACGGGATTCGGACGGGATTTCGGATGGATTTCAGACTGGATTTCGTACAGGATTTCGTACGGATTTCGTACAGGATTTTGGACGGGATTTCGGACGGGATTTCGGATTGGATTTCGTACAGGATTTCGTACGGGATGTCGTACAGGATTTTGGACGGGATTTCGTATGGGATTTCAGACGGGATTTCGGATGAGATTTCGGACTGGATTTCGTACAGGATTTGTAGGGATTTCGTACGGGATTTCGGACTGGATTTCGGACGGGATTTCGGACGGGATTTCGTACGGGATTTCGGACGGGATTTCAGACGGGATTTCGGACGGATTCGTATGGGATTTCGTACGGGATTTTGTACAGGATTTCGAACGGGATTTCGGACGGGATTTCGTACGGGATTTCTTACGGGATTTCGTACTGGATTTCGTACGGGATTTCGGACTGGATTTCGGACGCGATTTCGGACGGGATTTCGGATGGGATTTCGTACGGGATTTCGTACGGGATTTCGTACGGGATTTCGATTTCGTACGAAATTTCGATTTTGTCCGGGATATCGTACGGGATTTCGATTTGTACGGGATTTCGGACTGGATTTCGTACAGGATTTCGTACGGGATTTCGGAAGAGATTTCGTACTGGTTTTTTGGACGGGATTTCGGACGTGATTTAGATTTTGGACGGGATTTAGATTTCGGAAGGGATTTCGTATGGATTTCGTACGGATTCGATTTTGTACGGGATTTCGTACGGGATTTCGTACGGATTCGATTTCATACGGGATTTTGATTTCGTACGGGATTTCGTACAGGATTTCGTACGGGATGTCGTACGGGATTTTGGACGGGATTTCGGACGGGATTTCGGACGGGATTTCGTACAGGATTTCGTACGGGATTTCGTACAGGATTTTGGATGGATTTCGGACGGGATTTCGGATTGGATTCGTACAGGATTTCGTACGGGATTCGTACAGGATTTTGGACGGGATTTCGTATGGGATTTCGGACGGGATTTCGGATGAGATTTCGGACTGGATTTCGTACAGGATTTTGTATGGGATTTCGTACGGGATTTCGGACTGGATTTCGGACGGGATTTCGGACGGGATTTCGTGCGGGATTTCGGACGGATTTCAGAAGGGATTTCGGACGGGATTTCGTATGGGATTTCGTACGGGATTTCGTACGGGATTTCGTACAGGATTTCGGACGGGATTCGGACGGGATTTCATACGGGATTTCTTACGGGATTTCGTACTGGATTTCGTACGGGATTTCGGACTGGATTTCGGACGCGATTTCGGACGGATTTCGGATGGGATTTCGTACGGGATTTCGTACGGGATTTCGTACGGGATTTCGATTTTTTACGAAATTTCGATTTCGTCCGGGATATCGTACGGGATTTCGATTTTGTACGGATTTCGGACTGGATTCGTACAGGATTTCGTACGGGATTTCGGAAGAGATTTCGTACTGGTTTTGGACGGGATTTCGGACGTGATTTAGATTTTGGACGGGATTTAGATTTCGGAAGGGATTCGTATGGGATTTCGTACGGGATTTCGATTTCGTACGGGATTTCGTACGGGATTTCGTACGGGATTTCGATTTCATACGGGATTTTGATTTCGTACGGGATTTCGTACAGGATTCGTACGGGATGTCGTACGGGATTTTGGACGGGATTTCGGACGGGATTTCGGACGGGATTTCGGATGGGATTTCGGACAGGATTTCGTACATTTTTACGGGATTTCGTACAGGATTTTGGACGGGATTTCATATGGATTTCAGACGGGATTTCGGATGAGATTTCGGACTGGATTTCGTACAGGATTTGTATGGGATTTCGTACGGATTTCGGACTGGATTTCGGATGGGATTTCGGACGGGATTTCGGACAGGATTTTGTATGGGATTTCGTACGGGATGTCGTACAGGATTTTGGACAGGATTTCGGACGGGATTTCGGACGGGATTTCGGACGAGATTTCGTACAGGATTTTGGACGGGATTTCGGACGGGATTTCGGACGGGATTTCGGATGAGATTTGGACTGGATTTCGTACAGGATTTTGTATGGGATTTCGTACGGGATTTCGGACTGGATTTCGGACGGGATTTCGGACGGGATTTCGTACAGGATTTCAGACGGGATTTCAGACGGGATTTCGGACGGGATTTCGTAGGATTTCGTACGGGATTTCGTACGGGATTTTGTATGTATTTCGTACAGGATTTCGGACGGGATTCGGACGGGATTTCGGACAGGATTTCAGACAGAATTTTGGACGGGATTTCGGACGCGATTTCGGACGGGATTTCGGATGGGATTTCGTACGGGATTTCGTACGGGATTTCGTACGGGATTTCGATTTTGTACGGGATTTCGGACTGTATTTCATACAGGATTTCGTACGGGATTTCGGACTGGTTTTTGGACGGGATTTCGGACGGGATTTAGATATCGGACGGGATTTAGATTTCGGAAGGGATTTCGTATGGGATTTCGTACGGGATTTCGATTTCATACGGGATTTCGTACGGGATTTC
>NW_026892388.1:0-3351 GCF_015708825.2 Lethenteron reissneri | reverse complement strand
AACAATCAACAGCACAGAAGACACACAGAGACACAGAGAGACACAACAGACACACAGACACACACACAGAGACACAGAGACACAGACACACACACAGAGACACACACACAGACACAAAGTGAGACACACACAAAGTAAGAGAGACACACACACAGAGACACAGAGACACACACACAGAGACACACACAGAGACACACACAGACACAAAGTGAGACACACACAGAGACACACACACACAAAGTGAGACACAGAGACACACACACAGACAAAGTGAGACAGACAAAGTGAGACAGACAAAGTGAGAGAGACACGGACAGGGCTCGGATCGCAAGGCCCCAACCAACTTAATGGAGATTCAGAAGCAACACGGGGACCTGTAGCTCCTCCCACTCTCCCTGTAGCTCCTCCCACTCTCCCTGTAGCTCCTCCCACTCTCCCTGTAGCTCCTCCCACTCTCCCTGTGGCTCCTCCCACTCTCCCTGTAGCTCCTCCCACTCTCCCTGTAGCTCCTCCCACTCTCCCTGTAGCTCCTCCCACTCTCCCTGTAGCTCCTCCCACTCTCCCTGTAGCTCCTCCCACTTTCTCTGTAGCTCCTCCCACTCTCCCTGTAGCTCCTCCCACTCTCCATGTAGCTCCTCCCACTCTCCCTGTAGCCCCTCCCACTCTCCCTGTAGCTCCTCCCACTCTCCCTGTAGCTCCTCCCACTTTCTCTGTAGCTCCTCCCCCTTCTCCCTGTAGCTCCTCCCCCTCTCCCTGTAGCTCCTCCCCCTTCTCTCTGTAGCTCCTCCCCCTTCTCCCTGTAGCTCCTCCCACTCTCCCTGTAGCTCCTCCCACTCTCCCTGTAGCCCCTCCCACTCTCCCTGTAGCTCCTCCCACTCTCCCTGTAGCTCCTCCCACTTTCCCTGTAGCTCCTCCCACTCTCCCTGTAGCTCCTCCCACTCTCCCTGTAGCCCCTCCCCCTCTCCCTGTAGCCCCTCCCCCCTCTCCCTGTAGCTCCTCCCACTCTCCCTGTAGCTCCTCCCACTTTCCCTGTAGCTCCTCCCACTCTCCCTGTGGCTCCTCCCCCTCTCCCTGTAGCCCCTCCCCCTCTCCCTGTAGCTCCTCCCACTCTCCCTGTGGCTCCTCCCACTCTCCCTGTAGCTCCTCCCACTCTCCCTGTAGCTCCTCCACTTTCTCTGTAGCTCCTCCCACTCTCTGTAGCTCCTCCCACTTTCTGTAGCTCCTCCCACTTTCTGTAGCTCCTCCCACTTTCTGTAGCTCCTCCCACTTTCTCTGTAGCTCCCCACTCTCCCTGTAGCTCCTCCACGCTCCTTCCCCACTCTCCCTGTAGCTCCTCCCCCTTCTCCCTGTAGCTCCTCCCACTCTCCTGTAGCTCCTCCCACTCTCACTGTAGCTCCTCCCACTTTCTCTGTAGCTCCTCCCACTCCCTGTAGCTCCTCCCACTCCCTGTAGCTCCTCCCACTTCCTGTAGCTCCTCCCACTTTCTGTAGCTCCTCCCACTCTCCCTGTAGAGCTCCTCCCACTTTCCCTGTAGCTCCTCCCACTTTCCACTGTAGCTCCTCCCACTTCTCTGTAGCTCCTCCCACTCTCCCTGTAGCCTCTCCCACTCTCCCTGTCTAGCTCCTCCCACTTTCCCTGTAGCTCCTCCCACTCTCCCTGTAGCTCCTCCCACTCTCCCTGTAGCTCCTCCCACTCTCCCTGTAGCTCCTCCCACTCTCCTGTAGCTCTCCCCACTCTCCTGTAAGCTCCTCCCACTCTCCCTGTAGCTCCTCCCCCTTCTCCCTGTAGCTCCTCCCCCTTCTCCCTGTAGCTCCTCCCCCTTCTCCCTGTAGCTCCTCCCCCTTCTCCCTGTAGCTCCTCCACTCTCATAGCTCCTCTCACTCTCCTGTAGCTCCTCCCCCTTCTCTCTGTAGCTCCTCCCCCTTCTCCCTGTAGCTCCTCCCCCTCTCCCTGTAGCTCCTCCCCCTTCTCTCTGTAGCTCCTCCCCCTTCTCCCTGTAGCTCCTCCCCCTTCTCCCTGTAGCTCCTCCCCCTTCTCTCTGTAGCTCCTCTCACTCTCCCTGTAGCTCCTCCCACTCTCCCTGTAGCTCCTCCCACTCTCCCTGTAGCTCCTCCCACTCTCCCTGTAGCTCCTCCCACTCTCCCCTGTAGCTCCTCCCACTCTCCCTGTAGCTCCTCCCCCTTCTCTCTGTAGCTCCTCCCACTCTCCCCTGTAGCTCCTCCCACTCTCCCTGTAGCTCCTCCCACTCTCCCTGTAGCTCCTCCCACTCTCCCTGTAGCTCCTCCCACTTTCTCTGTAGCTCCTCCCACTCTCCCTGTAGCTCCTCCCCCTCTCCCTGTAGCTCCTCCCACTCTCCCTGTAGCTCCTCCCACTCTCACTGTAGCTCCTCCCACTCTCCCTGTAGCTCCTCCCACTCTCCCTGTAGCTCCTCCCACTCTCCCTGTAGCTCCTCCCACTTTCTGTAGCTCCTCCCACTTTCTCTGTAGCTCCTCCCACTCTCTGTAGCTCCTCCCACTCTCCCTGTAGCTCCTCCCACTCTCCCTGTAGCTCCTCCCACTCTCCCTGTAGCTCCTCCCACTCTCCCTGTAGCTCCTCCCACTTTCTGTAGCTCCTCCCACTTTCTCTGTAGCTCCTCCCACTCTCCCTGTAGCTCCTCCCACTCCCTGTAGCTCCTCCCACTCCCTGTAGCTCCTCCCACTCCCTGTAGCTCCTCCTACTCCCTGTAGCTCCTCCCACTCCCTGTAGCTCCTCCCACTCCCTGTAGCTCCTCCCACTCTCTCTGTAGCTCCTCCCACTCTCCCTGTAGCTCCTCCCACTTTCTCTGTAGCTCCTCCCACTTTCCTCCCACTCTCCCTGTAGATCCTCCACTCTCCCTGTAGCTCCTCCCCCTTTCCCTGTAGCGCCTCCCCCTCTCCCTGTAGCTCCTCCCACTCTCCCTGTAGCTCCTCCCACTCTCCCTGTAGCTCCTCCCACTCTCCCTGTAGCTCCTCCCACTCTCCCTGTAGCTCCTCCCACTCTCCCTGTAGCTCCTCCCACTCTCCCCACCCAGCCCCTCCCTCCCCACCCTCCCTCCCCACCCAGCCCTTCCCTCCCCACCCAGCCCCCCCCCCTCCCCACCCAGCCCCTCCCTCCCCACCCAGCCCCCCCTCCCCACCCAGCCCCTCCCTCCCCACCCAGCCCCTCCCTCCCCACCCTCCCTCCCCACCCAGCCCTCCCTCCCACCCGCCCCTCCCTCCCACCCAGCCCCTCCCTCCCCACCCAGCCCCTCCCCCCCACCCAGCCCTCCCTCCCACCCAGCCCTTCCCTACACGACGGACGGACGGACACAAGATCCCCTGTGGGCTGGTGTAA